>NC_134407.1:89178848-89291348 GCF_038048845.1 Mixophyes fleayi | reverse complement strand
ACTGTTAGTACTGTGTGCGGCGCTGCAGATACCTTGTGGCGCCTAACAAATAAATGATAATAATAATAATAATAATAATATATCCAGAATAACTTGCATTCTTTCTGGTGAAAGTTGTCTCCTTCCTTGGATATATATGTTTAGGCATGTGTAATAAATAAGCAGCATCAGCAGAGTGCTTCCGTGGGATTTCCAGAAATACACCATCCGTGGTACAATAAACCGTGCAACCTAATGTACACATCAGATCTTTTCCTAGCAACTTCACTGGCATACTTGCTGCTAAAAGGAAGTAATGTTGTATACTCAAAGGACCAATAGGAAGCTGCTGCACTATGCCTGAAAAATTAACTGTAGATATTGGATTATCAGATAATGGTACAATATCATGGGTATATAACACTTATTTGGCAGCCCTTGTAGCTACTAAAAACTGATGTTTCTGATCATCAAATATGCAATAAAATTAATGGCTCAACATCTGTAGATTCAGAAGCATCTAAACTCAATAAAATACGGTCACGGGCACAATATAATTTTGAATAATTATATTGCAGCTGCTACCCAGGATTCTATACATGTGGTTTCTCAAAAGTTATTGTTCCTACTTGCTGGAACGAACAAGTCATTCTAAGGATAGAAATGGCATAGCACTACGATTGAGTGGTATGGGGATGGCTGAAGACCTGATAATTGTGGTTTACCATGCCCCACTGTGGATATGGGTGAAGAGATACACCCCATCATATTAACATTCCCTTCTGCAGTAAAGTTCCGGTACTTACACTAAATATCAGTGGAGTAACTTGGCGTTGGGCGGTCAAAGACTCTGATCCAGTAGTGAAGGCCTTGTAGTGTCGATTTCACTCACCCCTGTAGTGGTAGTGGTGCCGCTGTATCCTCTGGATATGCAGAGTGAAGGCGAGCCTCCAAAAGTTGGTGTAGTCGTGGCCGCGGCTAACACCAAATAGCGCATGCGGCGTGGGAAAAAAAGGCAAAGAAAAGTCGCTGTTCCAAAATCCGGTTCTGAATGTAATCAATAGCGGAGTTGAGGGTGGCAGCTATCTTCCAAGGCGTTTCGCTTACCGCTTCATCAGGGAAGCAGTAAGCGAAACTTTACTGCAGAAGTTGGTTATATCTGTCTGCTTGTCATTCCCATCTACTGCACCTCTGACTGTCATTGATCTCCGACTATATTTACATTCTAGGATGGAGTAATAGCATTATATTGATACAGAGACTGCGAACTCATCGCGTTGGGAGCAACGCTTTACATTGGGACTCATTCAATCGTATCAGTCTGTTGGGACCTCTGTGTCCAATATTAAAGGACGATTGCTGATTATAGATTTGGAGCCAGTGTATTTTGATATTATATGGATGCATTTAGGTTGTCACCTTGCATTGCATGTTAACCATTGCAGCTCTGTGTTGATTATCATATCCTACCTTGTGTCGGAACTTTACTGCAGTTCCGACTATACTTACATCCTAGCACTGATTATTGCCATAAATCCCATCAAGGTTTGGAACAACGCTTTGTATTGGGACTTAATTAACCGTTTCAATTTTGGGACCTCCGTGTCCACCCTTTTAAAGGACCATTGCTGATCCAGAGTTTGGAGCCAGTTATCTTGCTGGTTCATACTATATGTATTGTTTTAAGATTGTTATCTTGCATGTTAACCATTGCAGCTTTGTGATTCAATAAATCATTTCTTACATTTCTGCCTACTTTTGTGTGCTACGGGGAAACCATCTTTAAACTATTTCTTAAGGGTCGGAACTACCCTTTGTATTTCTTTTATCCCCCCAAGCAGCCTCTTTCTTTCACCACCAATAGAGGAGCGCTCACCAACTCCCCATTGCCTCTGACAATCTAAGAAGTCTGGATTTGGACAATTTTTTTTTTTTTTAGGAATAATATTTTTTATTGAAGTTTTCAGTTTACATAATATAAAAGAAAACAAACATTAAAATGAGATGAATTAGGAGGTGGAAAGGGGGGGGGGTTTAGGAAGGGTGGGATGAAAGTACACACAACTTATCCTAAAATGTACATTGTATACTTTGATAATCCAATCGCATTGTACATGTTAGCAGCACACTTGCTCATGTTGAAGAATTATTGTGAGGAAGATATTGATGCATTTACAGTATCTTGAGGGACCGGGCACTGGGTTATATAATAATTCCATGTAAACCATATCATATGGGGTGAGGAAGCAGAGAAGGAGTATGGGATACCTAATGTTTCCATATCTCAGCTTAGTTGGATTATGGATATTTCCTTAGCAACAGGGGAGGGGAAAGAGTTTTCCATGCTTGGGCAATCACCGCTCTAGTTGCTATAAATATATGACCAACTGCATATCGATCTCCATAGGACAAATGTGGTGGAAAGAGTTGTAGAAGTGCCACCTCCGGAGTAAAAGGGATTGGAGTAATAATAACCTGGGCTACCATAGAATATACTGCAGACCACAGACTCAGTGGCGCACGCCTCCCCTCCACTAACTAAGTGCCCACCATAGTGGCACTGTCCTATACAGTAGCCGCAGCACTGTCAAAGAAGCGTCCGTGGCGGTGCTGTATTGAATACAGCACCATCGCGGACGCTTCTTTGAGAGCGCCGCGGCTGCTGTATAGGACAGCGCTGCCGAAACGGAGCTGCTGCGCATGCGCGGGCACATGTGCAGCAGCTCTCTCACGTGTTTTTTTGTTTTGTTTTTTTGGGTCAGGGGGGGAAACCCCCCCCCTGACAATCCTGCGTGTGCCCCTGAGACTATTAGCAATGGGGCAACTCCAGAACGTGTGTATGATGTCTCCTATCCCTCTACAATTCCACCAAAAGGCCTTAAACTGCGTTGGCCACATCTTGTGGAGCCTATCAGGGGTCAGGTAGAGTTTGTAGAGTAATTTATAGAACATATCGGAGTGATTCAAACATTAAGACATTCGATATGTATTTCGGAAAATTTGATCCCATTGATTCTCGTCTAGTGCTAAGCCAAGGTCTCTTTCCCAGGCGCATAGGGAGGGGAGCTTCACCGGTTCACTTCCAGAGTTGAGAAATGTGTACCAAAAAGATATGGCAGCCCTATTTACCCCTGTTGTTAGTCTAGCATAAAGGTGCGAAGGGGGCTGTTGTAGGGAAATGTGTTGAGATCATAATGAAGTCAACCATTGACAGACTTGTAGATATTTATAAAAGTCCTGGTTTCCTATATGGAACTGATCCTGTAGTTGTGAGAAAGATAATATAGTTTGGTATGACAATAAGGATTTAATAGTGGTAACCCCTTTAGCAAACCATATATTAAGGTTGAGATCTGGAATGAGCTTCGCTAGGGCTAGAATAGAGAGGTTGGAAGGGTTATAATTCCCGTAGACTTCAAAACCTTGTCCCACACTTGTAGCGCATCCTTTGTAAGTCTAGGGAGTTCGGATGGAGATGGACGCCAAGGCCTAGGAATCCACAGGAGATCTGCCAGTGGGAAAACCTGAGCTAACTCTCTCTCTAAGTCCACCCATGGTTTATGAAAGGCTGGGAGAGAAAAGTCTCGGAGCTGCGCAAGTATGGCTGCTTCCTGGTATCTGACTATGTCAAGGAGGGCCAGACCACCCATCCTTTTGGAACGTGGCATAACTGTATGAGAGAGCTTTGGGGGCTTACCCCTCCACACATAGGATGTAATGATATGACGAAGCTTATCTATATATAATTTGGGTAGAATGAGGGGGATTGTGCGAAACAGATACATCATTTTGGGTAACATTGACATTTTTAATGCAGCAATTCTGCCCAGCCAGGAGACCTCATAACACTGCCATGACCTCAATAAATTAGCCAATTTTAGCAGTAGCAGAGCAAAATTTGCTTCAATCAGAGAATCTATGTGAGGGGAGATCAGTACCCCTAGGTATATCGATGAGGTTCTCCAAGAATACGGAAAGGATGCTTTCAAGCGAGTCAAGAGAGGGCCCGACATATTAACAGGTAGGGCATCAGTTTTGGATGTGTTTAATTTATAGTATGAGGTATCACCAAATTTAAGTAGCAAGTCATGTAAAATCGGCAACGAGGTCTCCGGGCTGGTAACATACAGCAAAATATTATCAGCAAATAGAGATAGTTTTTGAGAGGATGATTGTCTGATTTTTTCAGCTAGGGGTTTTATAGCTAACAAATACATTAGGGGCGAAAAGAGGCACCCCTGTCTAGTACCGTTAGTGATCAGAAATCTGTCTGAAGTGAAACCGTTACTATATACATATGCAGACAGACCATTGTATAATGCCATGATTGAGTTTAGGATTTCGTGGATGAGACCAAACCAGACAAGGACCTCCCACATATATCCCCAATGGAGCCTGTCAAAGGCTTTTTCTGCATCCAAAGAGAGAATTAACAGCTTGTCAGAGGATTTATTTACTTGTTCCAGGATGTTAATTGTTCTGCGTGTATTATCTGATGCATGCCTACCCATAACAAAACCCACCTGATCTGGGTGTATTAGTGGTGCAATAAGGGTGCTAAGGCGATTTGCGATTAGTTTGGCATATATCTTTATATCCAAATTAAGTAAAGCAATTGACCTATAATTTTGACACACGGTCGGGTCCTTACCCAACTTGGCTATCGTCACTATTTGGGACTCAAGCATCTCCGCTGGAAAATGGCCCTGTCTGGTGCTTTCATTATACAGTTGTTCTAGATAGAGACTAAGCTCGGACTGGAACGTAGAATAAAAAAGGTTAATAAACTGACAGAATCTCCAATTGAGTCCACGGGGCACTAAGGACCTCTTTAGAATCAGTATGGGAGATTGAGCTTGCTTAAAAAACTTTCAATCAGAGGCTGGGTCAGCTGTGGGGTACTGGTACACTCAGACAGGTTGTACAATTTAGCATAATATTTTGCAAAGGTGTCAGCAATCGCCTTAGGGTTGGATATTCTCTCATCAGCTTCATCTACCAAATGTTTAATATGATTTTTTTCCTCTCAGTTACCTCGCAAACATTCTACCTGCCCTATTGCCTGAAACATAATATATTTGACGTAGTCTACTCATTGCTTGTTGAGTGCGAGTAAGGAGAAGTTTTTGGAGTTCGTACTTAATCTGGGCAATACGTGTCTTGAGGTCGCCTGAGGGGTGCACCTCGTTAACGGACTCAATAAAAGAGAGCTTTGTCTCCAACTTTGTTTGATGATATAGGGATGTGCGTTTAAGTCTTGCTCCCGTCTGGATAGCTGTACCCCTTAAAACCGCTTTAAGTGTACACCAAAGGTTGAAGACAGATGTGTCTCCCAGGGAATTAGTTGCAAAGTATGTGGTTAAAATCTCTCTAAATGCTTCTTTGGCTTCTAAAAGAGTAAGCAAATGAGGGGCCAGGCGCCAGGAGCCCAGAGGTATCAATGAACTAGAAAATCGTCAAGTCATACCATCAGGGCATGGTCGGACCACGCAATCGGAATAATTTTAATTGATTTCGTGTTTTGAAGTGCCCATTTATCCGTAAAGATTAAATCAATACAAGAGTAGGAGTTATGAACTGACGAGTAATAAGTGTAGTCCCACTCTAATGGGGTTTGAATCCTCCAAACATCGTAAAGCCCAAACTCAGCCAGCAGCCTAGAAAAGGCGGCAGAGGGACCTGCCGCATTATCTTCCGTACGAAGGGTGGAAGCAATTGATCTGTCTAGCTTGGGTCAGCACCTATATTGAAATCTCCCATAACAATGAAAGTACCCCTTTTACATTTGTCTATTTTCACGAAACGTAGCTCTGAGGAAGGGTACTAGACGGGAATTAGGAGTGTATATAGAGACTATAGTAACTAAGTGGTCATCCAGAGAACCTATCACTATCAAATAACGACCATTCTTGTCTTCTACAGTAGAATGGAAAGTAAAATTGGCTTTAGCACTAAACAATAGGGCCATTCCATTTTTTTTAAAGCTGGGCATTGGCTGTATAACAAAGAGGGAATTTATTATCTCGGAAGCCAGGGGGGCCCTTGGCCAGAAAATGGGTTTCTTGGACAGTTACAACATCAGCTCTTTGTTTATAGAATTATGTGAGGGCCAGCCATTGTTTGGAGGGGGAGTTCAACCCCTTTACATTCAGTGACATATATTTAACCATTCACGTATACACTGGGTAATAGAAACCATGTCAGAGACAATTGTAGAAGTATAAAACAGAAGTTTACTTTCCTAGGGGGGGGATAGAAGGAGGAAGGGGGGATAGAAGGAGGGAGGGTAGGAGGGAGGAGAAGGGTGAACAGGTAGATAAAAACATCAGAAATAACCCCAGTCCTGGGATTAAAGTAGTTGCTGGAAGGGAAGTTTGCCGGCAAAATTGGTACATGTGGGGACATGGTCCTAACCACAGAAGTTACCACCCATACCAGTATAGCTAACCTTCAAGAATTTAACAATGTAACATTTGCATAAACTAATAACAGTATCAGTCCCAAAGACAACAGGAATCCGATTGATAAGGACAAACGAGATATACAGTTCCTCTTACCACCGGAAGGCGCCCCTCACTCCAGATACAGACTTTCCTGCTCCAACCGCTCGGTATAAACTGGCTCACGTTCTCCAAGGGATAACAGTTAGAGTCAACGGAGGCTATAAGTAGGATGTGAGGTATTTAAAGATGTGAGCATGTGTCCCACCAGAACGTGAGGTGACGTATTAAAAATACAGTCAGGAGACTATTCCTCAGTCCCCCTCCACTTGCGACCACTCTTTCAGCACTCTCGCTCGGGGAGCTGGATCATTTGTCTGCATCCGGATCTCACAGGACATCAGAAGTTGTATGCAATCATCCGCTGAAGCAATTTTGTGGGTAGAGTTGTTACGTTGAATGATGAGCTTGACCAGGAAATCCAATCGATATTGGATCTGATTGTCCCGAAGAGCCTTAGTGATAGACTGAAAGGTGCGCCTTTTGACTACGGTAGCTGGAGAGAAATCAGGAAATATTTGAAGGCCCTGAAGAATCCCCTCAGCTGTTGATGTTCTAGCCGCAAGTAAGATCTGTTATTCAATATGGAAGTAGTGTACACGCAAAAGCATGTCTCTGGATGCAGATTCTAGACCAGATCTCGGCCTCAGGAGCCTATGTATGTGGTCTAAGAGCAGATCTTGTGAAGAAGCTTCAGGGAGCAATTTTTGAAACAGCTCTTTAACGAAGCTTGACAGATCAGAATTAGAGACCGATTCAGGGATACCTCTCAGATTAAGGTTATTGCCTCAGGAACGGTCTTGTCATGAATCTGAATAGTATTTAGTGGATCCCTTGTTTCTGCCAAGATAGAACTCACTCAGGCGTGCAGAGTCTAACGGGTAGGAGGTTTTCGCCAGTGAATCGGTCTCCGGGATAAATGATGGTAGAGTAGATAGTGGATCTTAAAACACAATGGGTTGATACAAGTGGTCAGAGAAAATCTGGATACATGAGCTAATAGTGCTTGGCTCAGTGGTAACACAAGTAGTAGTAATGCTGAAATATGATAGCAGAGGTATAGATGACACGTCTGGACAATTGCAGGTAGATACTGATGCAGTACAGTTGAATGAAAGAAATAACAGTATAGGACTGGCTGATCCGTAGTAAGTAACTAAGGGCAACAGCAGACAATCACTAACATGGCAACAGTTCAGATAGGAGTGATGATGAGATAAAACTCGCTAATCCACAATTGGCAACTCATGGAAACTGCAAGGAATATTAATAGAGCAACAGTTCAACAATGGTAATAACGGAGATAGAAGTTAGCTAGTCCGAAAATGGTAACTTAAAGCACAGTAGGTGAATCACTGATACAGCGGTAGTTCAGACAAAGGTGGTAGTGAAGTAGAACTTAGCTAATCTGTAGATAATAACTCAGAACAAAGCAATAGAATCACTGACACAGCGGCAGTTCAAACAGAGGCAGTAATGGCATAGAACTTAGCTGACCCGTGAATGGTGATTCAGAATAGCAGGTGAGTTACTGTCATAGCGGTAGTTCAATTGTAGAAACAGCAGAGACGTTGAACTAGCTGATCCACAGATGGAGATTCCGAGCAGCAGCGATGAGCAGAAGGTGCAACAAGCAGTTCATTAGCAACAGTTCAATATGTGGAAGTAACGGAGGAATAGAACTTAGCTGATCCGTGCATGGTGATACAAAGTAACGAGTGAGTTGTTTGTACAGCGGCAGTCCCATTGAAGAGGTGGTGGTGGTATTGGGCTAGCTGAACAGGAGATGGTGATTCCGAGCAGCAGTGAAGAGTACAGGTGCAACAGGTAGTTCACAAACGGCAGTAGCAGCAAGGAGTATAGCTGATTCCAGACGTGCAAGCAGCCAACAGGTGAGTCAGACCAAAGGAAGTCAAATCCTACTGAGAGTGAGTAACTCGAAGAACAGGCAAAAGACAGGAAACCATGGGAGGTTTAAATAGTGCTCCAAAATGCTTAGAACCAATGGGAACAGGGTAGGAGGCCATAAGCAAGGGTGAAAGGTAGCACATACGCAGAACCAAATACAAATGATGAATGACGTTTAGTAGATTTGATCACCGCTTACAAGAGGAAGGTAACAACGCCGATACATGTCTATGGGACCGGCGTGTGACAGGTCTTCCCTGTCTGCCATCTTGTCCGCCATCGCCAGTATCTGAGATTCAAGTTTCTCATGAGAAGAAATAAGGTCGTTATGGGATGCCACCAATTCCTCCATCTTGTCCACTACATAAGAGGTTCTGCCGCCCAAAACTGGCACATGAGTATTAATTTCATGTAGTGAGGACTGCATTTCAGACACCAGTTCGGCCTTGAAAAAAGTGAACATCAGCTGCAAAGCTCTTGCAGTAATCGAGCCATCTAGGTCTACATGTTGAGGTGTTGCGATGGGTGGAGATAAAAAAATTATTGGTGCAGATGTTTTCACATCTTCTGTGGCACTATGTTTGCAGACTGCTCTGGAAGATGAGGCAGATTGAGGTTTGAAGAATTGGACTGTCACAGCCTTCTTAGAGACCTTGATTCTCTTGGGAGCCATCTTAGCCTGCAGGCTAGAATTGGCTGCGAGGGAGATCACAGTGAAATATGAGGCACTTGACAGGAGCCGGAAGGCTACACCAATGGTAGGTCCTGTTACATCACAGTCAAATAAAATATATTGAATTTAGATTGATGAAGGTATGGGTGAGAGACATAATTGACAATTAGGTATTTGACATCTCAGTAGATTGTGTCTTAAGCCACTTGACTATTAGTGAGCAGAGGTGATGGTAAAGCTGCATACTGTGTAGATCTTTATAGCATCTCCCTGGTGTACTGCAGAGCCTACATACTTCTATTTATCAGATCTCCTCGAAATGGGCAGAGAGCCCAATGGGATTCAACACAATGTTATGTGGCACGACTTTATATTTTTCACCTCATGCTTGCTGTATTTCTTTAATCATGTGTAGCACCAAACCAAAGATCTGATAAAGACTTGCACTGGATTTTGAAAGTGTTGACTAAGTGTTAATAATAATTTGCCACAGGAAGACAGCAGAGCCTCATTTGTAGTACTATGTGCCTCAATAGAATAGAATAGAATGGCAGGCAGCTCAAATAAACATACAGGAAGCCCAGTACTGTGGGTCTTTGGGGAGCTTATAAGTGTTACACGAGTGTACCAACCGATGACACAGCACTGGGATCTGCAGTCACGGAGGTAACCACACTCAAGGGTTGTATCTGCTCTCCTCAACAGTGACGTGCTCAGGCTCACCGGAAATGGAGCTGTAATGGCGAGGTGGGCACTTCCGGTTTGGATTTACGGCCAGATCTTCTGCACCCCAGGTCCAAATAGGCTGTCAGGGACTGGGGGTTGCCCAGACACCACGCAGGTAAGGCGAACTAGCACAGGCCTGCTCAGCAGTCAGGTCGGAAGTGGACAGCTATATATGACCGGGTGGTGTGCCAAAGTCAGGAGCTCTATTGGGTGGGTTAAAGAGATTTCCAGCTGGACAGGTGGTATCAATTTTAGCCGATTATCTGGTACCAGGTGGCCCGATAATAGGGGATTAAAAGACAAAAAAGACGTGTTCATGAGACATGAAGAGGCATCTCTAAGGGTACTTGTGGGACAGGCATGTTACAAACATCAGGTCAAGGAACTAACATTCTCCTTATAGGTAACAGTGAAATTGGATCTTGTGTATTTGATGACTGTTTCTTATTAAGAGTTTGATCTGCTCTCCTATGTTTGCACTGTTACTGGATCATACAATTGAACTGTCTGCCTATCCTATCGCCATTCAATTGTTTCTGATATAGAAGCGGCATTTTCTAATCCCTCACCGGCATTTATCTATCTACCTTTAGAATTGAGTCCCCGCAGTCCACAAATCTTGAATTGCATGTGTCCTAATTGCATTTAAATGGATTTTTATACTATATGTATGACAGCTGAGAAGACATGTGGGGAGAAGTGTGAAAAGACATGTGGGGGAGACTTTTGAGAAGGCATGTGAGGAGGAATTTGTGATATAAAGAAGTTTTACACTTTGCTGATAATATTATATTATAATTATAATATTACATCCAATTTAAGAATACATCAATATAGTTCCCATTGGCACAGTCCTCATAATCAAACCACAGGAATTTTGCAAGCATTAATGCATGAATTTAAACTTAGCAATTATTGCAAAAGGTTAATTCTTCCACAAAGCAGATTTCAGTGAAAAAAAGGTTACCAGACAGAAATATAAGATGTACTTATTGACAAAAAGCCTTCATTTTGCTTACCTTTTTCAAACTGTCAACTGGTCAATTTACATCAAAAATTGCAAAGCTATTATCACAAAAATTTCTGCCACAAAAAACTGTGAAGAGAAATCCCGTATGAAACTACAAATTATTTTAGCAACAATTGAAAGTTCATACCAAAAGAACCAAGAAAAAAAAAATATATAAAAGGTTTTATTTACACAAATAAAAGCATACGCAAGCTAATGATACTTGAATGATCTAAGGATTTTTCTATCTTGCAGAAACCTTTTTTGTTATAAAAAAGAGAGAGGAGTGATTTAAAATAAAGACAATCTCATAATTTTGCAATCTTCAAAGCTCATTTGTTTACTATCCAGGCTTGTCTTGTGGGTATGGCTTACTTCTTGACATTCTGGGAAATTCTTCTGCAAAAATAATTTTTTTGACCAATAGTCTGAAAACTGACCCAAATCAGTTTTTCTTATACCACATGGAACTTTACTTCTCATCTAGTGCCCACTAGTGTTTTCTAAATAAAACACATACAGTATGCATTTCTAAAATTAAGATCATTATATTTATTCTACAATCTACTATTAAATGTGTGCTTAATTAACTTCATTCAAGTATAATTATCTTTAACAAATGGAAGCTTTGTTCAATGAACTAGAAAGCTGCTCTTCCATAACCTTTCATAACTTCTAGTTAAACAACACAAAGAGACACTAAAATAACTAGAAGTAAAAATGAAATTGCTTTGTTTTCCCACATGGATTATATTTTTTACATTTAATAAATCAATGGTTGTTGTCTGGATTGCACACTCTTGTTTTTAAGCTAAAAAAAATCAACAGTATAGCCTTGGCCATATTGTAATGCAAGAATGATAATTAAAGTAAAGATAGATCATATGTGCACAGATGAACAAAATAAATTGTTTATTCACATATTTATAGTGCCTGATAGTGTCACTTTGAATACACCACATATGGAAGGTATAGAGCTCCCCACCTGATAGCTTTAGAAGCAGTCAGCAACAATCTGCTTTTTCTACATTAAAATATAAATATATATTGAACTGATCAGTATTTTAAAACTCATATGTTCTCATACAAATATGTCCATTCATTTAAACATGGATTATGTTTAATTTGAAGAAACTACTCAACACATCAGTAATAGCTCTTTGCTCTGTCAGTTCTTTCATATACACTGAGGATTTGGACAGAACCAAAATGGCACAGTGTAATATATTATCTTTAAACAGCTATTTGTCAGATAAGACAATGTGCTTAAATTATACACTTTCCATATTTAAGAGAAATGAAAACATAAAATACAAGTCTGAAAGATTTAAATTGTGACTTTGCTTAATGGGACACTGAAACTCGTGTCTATAAAAGAGCAGAGATTTGAGCTTATATCCAATTTCTAACCCCAATGAACATTATCCACTTTTACCATTGACCTGATTCTCTCCAATGATAAAATGAACATTAAGTTATTTACATAGACCCTCTTAAACTATAAGATATCTGGAACAAACTATGAAATCTTGTGCCCTTGCATTTAAAAGAATAAATGCAGCTTTACTTACATTCTCGTGATGAAACTTACAATTTGGAGGTGATTTAAGTAAGTAGCATTTACACAGAATGTGTGAAAAATCCATATTGTGATGTTATTTGATCAATCAGTAGACTAGACAGCACATTTCCATTTAATTAGAGAGATATTGTGTAAGAAAACAATAGCTTGGTTAGTTAATATTGATGAGGTTTAAGCATGCATGTTGGGATTGTGGAAAGCTCTCATTTTTAATGGACTTATTCTTGTCACCTTTTGGTATGTCATTAAGATAAATTGGTGATAGGGAGATACTGCTACAGAAAATAAAGATCTTGTTAATGCTGCTTGATGCAGAGTCCCAGTTGCATCAACAAGGCTATAGAACAATTAAAACCATACAATTGATTTTGCTTGTACTATGACTCATAAGTAAGTCTCAATAATAACTATTGTATAAAATACTTGTTAAATAATAGAACAGAATCATATGTTATGTATGAGTTCTATTACAATCTCTGGACTTTGACAATTTTTATCCCTGCCACTTTTGAATCAAATATTTGAAGATTAACTTCACGTCACATCAAAGTTACTCACTTTTATGTCCTATCTTTTGCAGCAGCTATTAGGCTTGTCTAAGTCCTGATCAGTAGTGATGAAAGTCTCATATGTATGCTTTAACATTTGTTTGCAATCAGGACCAACTGTAAAATTTATTTTTATAATCAGTAGACATTAACAACATTCTAATAAATGTATTTCATGGAAAATAAAAATAAAAAAAAAACTTTTTTTAAAATGTTTTATCATTAATATCTTTATTATTACCAGGTGACATTAATTTAATATTTTTTATTTACCTGTGCATTCTTTAGAGAATTTATAATCCACATAGGGATTGGACGTATCCTGCAGCATCTTGTGTAGTAGATCACAACAGACCTAAAGCCGAATTTAGCAGCACACGTATCTTGAGATCGTGCCTAGATGATTTTGTGAGTATGCAAAGCCTAAATATATGCATAGAATACTGAGCACGAGTTGCACTCAGAATACATGCTTTGAAGAATGAGGCCCACTGTGTCAGTAAGAGTCAGATGGAATTTTGTCACACCACAGTTTATCTCCCTGATTAGTGAGATCAGCCTGTTTTTTTTTTATAATTATTTTGAATGCATTGGTGTAATTTACATGGAATCTAAATGTTTTAGTCTGATTATTTATCCTCTTTTGGTATATGTTTTTAATTATTTCAAACATTTTATTGTATGCAAGCAAATTTGTAAGGTTGATATATAAAGTTTCACTTTCTTTCACTGTAAATATGTCACTTATCTTGAGTGCTGCATCTCTAGTTTATTAGCTGTACTCTTTAAATTATTGGGACACACATAGTTTCGGTTTTCTGCTGCTTTCCAAAATTTTTTTCCCTTGAGAGGTTGGTAAGAGTGCAGCTTTTCCTACTTCATGGCTTGTTTGGCTTTAATTATTATAGGGTGTTCTTTGACTTTGAGCAGCGCAATTTACCCCCAAATATATATATATATATATATATATATATATACATATAAATATATTATAAAAATCATTGGGCTCTTTGTCCGTTTGCCTGTACAGTTGCGCACTCAGAGACTCCTACACCGATTAGAATGAAACCAACGTGAGGTGGTCCAGTTGGGTGTTGGCCAGGTTTTAGGAATATAAGGTCCCCGGTCGGACTTCCTGTTGGTGTAGGCTGGGAGGGATTTCGACCCTGGAAGCCAGTTCTGAACCTTTCACTGGATGGATTCAGACAAAAGCTTCATGGACTGATAACATTGGATCCCAGAAGACAAACTCAGGGATTAAGGTCCTGGCCGGGGGGCAGGGCCATGGCTATTTTTATTTGGTAAAGTACAAATAAATATATATAATATATATATATATATATATATATATATATATATATTAGAGATGCTCACTGACTCCCGTGTTTTGGTTTTGGTTTTGGTTTTGGATCTGAATTACCTTAGTGTTTTGGTTTTGGCTTTGACTAAACGGCCTTGCTTGTTTTGGTTTTGGTTTTTGTTTTGTTTGGTTTTGTTTTTAAAAATTCAATTTTTTGGGCTAAAATAACATAATTTAGCTATTATTTTGTACCTACATTATTATTAACCTCACTAACACTAATTTGCAGTCATTTCCATTCAATTTTGACCATCTCACAGGTCACAATATGCTTTTCATACCCTTTCAGCCAAATACTGCAGTGATCTGGCTGGATGGTAAGTGACAGAGCAATGACTCAAACACACAACAGTTCCTACCACATCTAGGAAACATTGCAATGAGAGCTCCACCTGTTTCTTGGATAAGTGAGGTAATTCTACAGCTAATTTATGGCAACGAGTGTTCCATCTGTTTCATGGAAAAGTGAAGTAATTCTACAGCTAATAAATGTCAGCAAACGCTGACCCCCCCAGGATGTGTGCTTTTATCAGACACACACTAATCCAGGGTATCAGACAACGCACTAAAAAGAGCTATTGAAATTCAAAGTAAAAAATCAGTTGAGTGTATATTACACCCTACACTTATTAGTGCAAATTACGAAAAATATAGTTTAATCCCCGCTAGGCCCTCCTTAATTCTACAGCTAATAAATGTCAATGAGCACTGCCCCCCCCCCCCCCCCGAGATGTGTCATTTTATCATAAACACACCAAGCCAGGGTGCCAGACAAAGCACTAGAAAGAGCTATTGAAATTCAAAGTAAAAAGTCAGTTGGGTGTATACTACACCATACACTTATAGTGAAAGTTACAAAAAAGCAGCCTGCAAAGACTGTACAATAAATAAAAATGCCCAAAGCACCTTTTCTCTTTTGGTGTATATTACACCCTACACTTATAGTGAAAGTTACAAAAATGCAGCCTCCAAAGACTGTACGATAGATCAAAATGCCATCAAGCCAAGGCCCAGTTCAGCGGACAACTTGCTAACCAATAGCTCCTTGCAACTGTGTTGATCTCTGTCATTTGGAAGCATAGAATCGATGTAGGTCTTAAACCTCGGATCAAGCACAGTTGCCAAAACATAGGGATCAGACTTTAATAACTCTTGGACCATTGCAAAGCAAATTATGTACTTCATCTACAAGGCCAACATACTTTGCGGAATTGCTTTCTTTCATCTACTCCTTCAGTTTGTCGAGCTGCTTTTCCAAAAGTCGAATTATGGGAATGACTTGGCTCAAGCACACAGAGTCTGAACTCACTTCACATATTACAACTTCAAATGGTTTCAGCACCTTGCACAGCACAGAAAGGATTCTCCACTGTGCAAGAATGAAATACATTCCCCTTCCTTTCCCAATGTCATGGCTTGTGCAATACGCTTGTATTGCTTTGCGCTGTCCCTGCATCCTCTGAAGCATGTACAGGGTGGAATTCCACCTTTTAGCACCTCTTGCTTAAATTGGTGGCAGGGTAAGTTAAATTGTTCTTGGAGCTGCTGCAATCTCCTACATGCTGTGGCAGAATGCCGGAAATGTCCCGAAATTTAACGCGCCACCGAAAGCATCTCCTGCACCTCACGGTTGTTTCTCAAGAAGCTCTGCACCACCAAGTTTAATGTGTGAGCAAAACAGGGAATGTGATGGAATTCACTCAGCTGTAATGCTCGCACAATATTGTTAGCGTTATCAGAAATGACATATCCTGGGGAGAGTCCAAGTGGTATAAGCCATGTATCAATGACATCCCTTAGTTTTCGTAACAAATTATCAGCTTTATGCCTGTTAGTGAAGCCAGTGAAACAAAGAGTAGCCTGCCTGTGAGAAAAGTTACACAGTGGTGTACATGCTGCTGCTGTTCCTGCTTGTGAAGGCGAATGACCAACCCAGTGGGCTGTCACAGTCATATGATCTTTGGTTTGGCCACTTCCACTTGTCCACATATCTGTGGTAAAGTGTACAGTGGGTAGAATGGCATTTTTGAGCCTAATTTTGTAGTTGGGACACAAAACATCAATTAACTGTGGAAAAACCAGCTGCGTTTATAGTGGATATTGGACGCAGATCTAACACTAGTATAGTCGCCATGGTGTCTGTGATCCGCTTTGCGACTGGGTGACTGCTGTCATATTTGCTTCCTATAGCAAAAGATTGTTTCACAGTTAATTGTTGTAAAGTACTAGTGCTCTTCTTCTTGGTCTTCTTATGGTAGGAAGATTCACCCCGAGCTGCAGCAACAGCAGCAGCAGGGGGACTAACGCTCAAACATTCTTCAGAGGAATCAATTATAGTGCAGGAGTCATCAACCCTTACCAAGTTAGATGCAGGGCTAACTCCGATCGCTACTGAGGATATTGATGAGGACGGTGTTGTGGGTGTCGGGATGTAGGTGAGAGAAGGGTCCTAGCTAATGATGGAGTGCTTGTTGTTATTTTTTTTGCCATAACTTTCAGCTTTTCCCAACACCTTGTCATGAACTCTCGTCAAATTGCGTAACATGGATGAGGTTCCAAGATGGTTAAGGTCCCTCCCTCGACTGACTGTGGCTTTAGATACACTACAAATGGCTATACAGCTGTTGACAGGATTTAGGTAGAAATAATTCCACACTTAAGAAGTGGCTAATTTGGTCTTAAGCCCAGGCATGGCAATGGCCTTCTTCTTGTCACATGCCAGAACTGCTTCCACTGGTGTAGGACTTACACAAACAGCCTCATCCTCATCAACATCCTCATTAGTGCCCTCGTTGGTTATACAAATATCCCCCTCATCCTCTTCCAATTCCAAAGTGGCATCCTCAATTGGTTTATCACCGGCTACACTTGGCTGTTCAGGCACACATCAGCAAAAATTCTGAAAGGGCCCTTCTTTATGGGTACACTATCAAAATGGTCACGATTACACATACCACTCGTGGATAGACTCTCCTCAGGGATTGGTGACATTTCTGATTCTGAGCATACATTTTCCTCTAATGCCTTACTGTTTTCTTGCAGCTAAGCTTTCACACGTAACAGTAATTGTGCACCACTTTTGGACTCCGAATTAATTGGTCTTGCTTGGTCACGAGTGACCTTACAAGAAGAAGCCTCAGTAACATTTTTAGATCTCACACTAAAAGAGAAAGTCAAAGACCTCATTCATTCTTTGCCACTGCGTGTGTAGAATCGCATGTTGGCAATTTTTTTTTTTATCGGCAGTTAACTTTTCCTCTATTACAGCTCTTTTTATCTTCAACACGGTAAAAGGTGTTTTTTGTGTGATTTTTTCCCTGACTTAAAAAGACTATGTACTTTTTTTTAGACAGGGGCGGAGGTATGACACCCCAAACACTTTTTAGTGCAAATTCAGAAATATATATGGCTGGTATATTAGAATTTCAGCAGTCAGAAAATAGTTTTTTTAGAAGGGGGGAATATGACACCCCAAACACTTTTTAGTGCAAATTCAGAAATATATTGTGCTGGTATATTTGAATTTCAGCAGTCAGAAAATAGTTATTTTAGAAGGGGGATATATGACACCCCAAACACTTCGTAGGGCAAATTCAGAAATATATAGTGCTGGTATATTAGAATTTCAGCAGTCAGAAATTGTTTTTTTAGAAGGGGGGAATATAACACCCCAAACACTTTGTAGTGTAAATTTGGAGAAATGCCTACTATATGCTCCTCACTTCCTACTCTATTCCTACTCTATTCCTGCTCTTTTCCTGCGACCTAACCCTTCTCTGTCCCTCTCTTTAAAATGGTGCTAGATCGCCGTGTAGGCAGTTATTTATTCATTCTAAAACTCGTTAGATCCGAGATCCGACAACGTCACAATGTCGTTTTGCCTCATTTGGAATCTGAATAGGCGTGAGAACTTGGATTCTGGATGTTCGGGCGGATTCGGTTCTCTGGGAATCAAGCCTGCCCATCTCTAATATATATATATACATACACACGCAGGCACACACACTTACATGCACAAATACAGATACAGCATATATAACTCACAATTCATTTGAATTAACCATAAGGCATCCACATCATGGGAGTGTTGGAAAAGCTATAATGCAACTAATTATTCATTAAAGGCTGACAGGTACATAATGATAATTTAATATGTAAACCCAGACAACGCAGGGTACTTCAGTTAATTATGTATATATATATATATATATATATATATATATATATATATATTGTTAGGCTGCTGGCCCTGATCACCAACCCACAGAACTAGATGACGGAGATCTTCGCCTATAGCAGCCGCCTTTCCCTTAGAGCTTGACACGCTCACCGGTACTCGGATGCCCCCAGGACTTAGCTCCAAGTGTAGTGTGGGTTGGTAATGCAGTACCACAGCGATGGGCCAGGAGACTGGTAGAAAGCAGCGAGTAGACAAGCGATAGCCAAGGTCAAGGGTCACAGGCAAGCAGGATAGTCAGTAAACACACCAGAAGTCGGGGTCATGGGAAAAGTAGCAGGGTCCAAAGTAGAAGCCAGAAGGGTCAGGGTCACAAGAAAGCAGGCAGAGTCCAAATCCAAGCAAGGTGTCAAAACATGGGAGATCCAGAGTATCCACAGAACCGCAACAGGAAACCAGGAGCAAGTCAGCAAACTGTAACAGCAAGCTATAACCGGCAGTGAGGCTCAGTCCTCACTGCCTTAAATACTACAGTCAGCCAATCAGAGCCTAGCTCTGGAATCACTCACAGCCTCTGCCTAATATACAAAGTGGATTAATTAACCTACAGGCTAGTACATAGGCTTGCTAAATCAGGCCACAGGTTCTATCATACTGCGCGTGCGCGCCCGGCTTACTACATTGCCGGAACGCAGCGCAGAACAAGAAGCTTCTGACCGCTGGCAACGGTCAGGTAGGATCCGTCAAGGTGACGACTGGGACGCCAGGGGGCGCAGGAAGCGAGCCGCGGCTCGTGACATATCTACTATATAAATGCCTAGTGGCGTGTGTGGGAAAAAGAAAAACAAGCTGCAGCGCCACCTGCTGGGCAGAGTTATACACTGACCTTTATATTTCTTGAAGGAGAAGTGACAGTTGGGAGTGGTTGGTGGTTGCCGGGGGTGACAGTGGGGAGTTTTTAACACCTTAAGTAGCTTGATGAAGGATGTAGCGATGAAGATGAAGGATGAGGTGATGGATAAAAATGATGAGGTGGTAACATGTGGACAAAACCACGTTTAAAAAGGGCGCTTGCGTCGGGAAGTAATGCTCTTCCCCTGAGGAGGCCTGGGCTAGGCCCAAATGCATGACAAGAAACTTTTTAACACCTTAAGTAGCTTGATTTGACTAGAATGCATGAGTATCATGCACGGGTTAACTTGTATATATATATATATATATATATATATATATATATATGTATACACACACATTCGCAGATATATATATATATATATATATATATATATATATATATGTAGATATATACATATCTATACATATAAAAGACAAAAAAAGAGAAGCGCCACGCATAGTGTATTAAATGACCAACAATTAGTCTTCTCAATGTGGCAAACAAGTGAATTGGCCTCGTACCAAAAGACGAATAATAAACAGCTTATCTGTAATTAGATTCCCGACATCCTATATGGACTCCTTGATGTCCAGTCCTTATGGCTCCAGAAGTTCAGATCACTATGGACTCAGAGCAAAACTATTATGGTGTAGTATGCCAAATAAGGCTACCAACAATTCCTCAAAACTGGGTACCAACATAAGCTCATATCAATATGATCCATAAAAATGATTTATTACAAAGATAAAATCATTAATATATATAAAATGCGCCCGTACATAGTATATAACAAATATAGGCTTATCTGCAGTCTTTCCTGATGGTAATCACGGATCTCTCAAAACCACCTGGCCGGGGTAGATATGGTGATCCACGGAAAGAAACAGAAAATGCCTTATCCCCTTCAACGCGTTTCGTCACTCGACTTTTTCAAGAGGATTCCGGGTATGTAATATCTATACATATATATATATATATATATATATATATATATATATATCCTTCTATTAATGTGTGTATGTATATATATATATATATATATATATATATATATATATAAAATATATATATATATATATATATATATATATATATATATATTGGTTCCAAAGAAAATATGGAGTAGGCGCCTTAAGTATATTCAGAATAATATACTGAAAAGTGGAATAAAACAGACACATCAGCAACTGGTTTTGTTGGTTAGATGATCCTTCTGGATACCAGAGTCCTCTCATGGAAATACCGATAAACAGAAAAAAATCACACAATAATGTCATCAATTTAAAATATGTGGAACCCTCCACCAAAGCACTCCAATGTAAATGTGCGTACCAACAGAAAAAATATAAAGCCTTATCTGTAATCCTATTGTATCTTCGTCCAGATATATAATTTCTCGTAACTAATAACAGGAATGGAAACGTTGGAGAAGATGACACACTTTGCACGCTTTCAAGCTTATCAGCTTCTCAACCTATCCCGAAAGTGAAATTCTCTGCTGCAAATCTGGCAGGGGTTGCGGATATACACGTGTGTGTGTGTGTGTGTGTGTGTATATATATATATATATATATATATATATACACATATATATATATATATATATATATATATATATTTATATATATATATATATATATATATATATATATATATATATATATATATACAGATGTTTTTCTTCTAAAAATTAAGTGTCTCAATCTGAAATCAATTGTGTGAGGAGCTGTACCTCTAGCTCTACTATGTTGTAGGGATGAGGAGGAGGATGATGATGGTGCTACAGACACTGCTGCTGCTGAAGGTGATACACCTACCCAGTGTGCTGTCATGGTCAAGTAGTCTTTTGTTTGACAATTACCACTTGTCTACATACCCGTAGTTAATTGGGTACTCAGTACAATGCCATTTTCTAAGGACTGAATGATTTTTTGTTTAACTTTCTGATACAGCTGAGGAATGGAATCGAGATAGAATTTGACAGCTTGGACACATGATCTCAATTCATCTTCTAAAACCTGATGCATTACTGGCAGAAATTGAATGCACATCCAATGCTAACATAGTTGTCATAGCTTTAGTGATCGACTGTGCAACAGAATGCTGGCCGTCATACTTGCAAACACTTGCTTCACAGACAATTGTTGTTTAATGCAGTTCTTACTCTTCTTGGTCCCCTTCTCTATAGCAGTTTTACCCCCAGCAGTAGCAGCAACTTTAGTGCGCTAGGATACCTCTTGGGAATCATGGATTACATTAGGGGAGTCAGTTTGCATTTGAAAAATGGATGCTGGACTACGTACTAATAATGAGGAGATTGATGATGAACGTGTTGTCGCTGAAGATTGCATGAGGTGTCTATCTGTTCTGCTGGTAGCTGATGCTGGACTGCTTCTTACTATACATGATTATCTACCTTTTGATAAACTACTTGAATGGACTCGCTACAGATAACGTAACAGGCAGATTGTAAGTTTGTGACCAGAGCCTTCTACATTACCCAGGCTTGTTTTATTGCTGTGTATGATCCCAATTGCAAAGTGCTACAAAATTTGCTGGTGCTATATAAATAGATTATGATGATGATGATGATGACAATGATGAAGGTAGGAGGTGCCTATCTGTAGCTATTATGGTGTCAAAAAAGCTACATATGGCTTGACAAATGTTGTCTGGGTTGGGATAAATATATTTCCACATGCTAGAGGTTTCTTTTCTCCATGCATGATAATGCACTCATCAAGGGCATGAGGTGGCGCCACTGGTGACTGACTTACTTTGACACAAAAATCATTGTCCTCATTATCTTGCTCAAGTACATCACTTTGTAACATTTTCAGATCCACAGTTATACATTCTCATTCTGTTGCACGTTAACAAGTTCCAAAGTAGCATCCTAAACTTTTATGTCTAAATCATCTTCATTACTGCTCATCCTCACATTTCCAAAGGTATGTGGCCAATGGATAGATATTCATTTGGTTAACAATTCAAATGTTGACAGAATTATTAAGTTTACAATTAAAATGTAGACAGTATTATATGGTTAGGGATAGAATTCGGAATAGGGGTAGGGTTAAGGATAGGGATATTATTGTCAACCTAACAATACTGTCTACATTTGAATTGTCAACCTAATAATATTGTTGACTTTTCATTGCTGACCTAATAATACTGTTCACATTCAAATTGACGACCTACTAATACAGTCTACATTTCATTTTGTCGACCTAATAATTTTTTTTATGTCATTATTGTCGACTTGACAACCTGGTCTATATTATGTTGTTGACCATATAAATGTCAATCATGTAACTGTTGAACATATGTATCACACCCAGCACGAGCTAGTAACACCACCTTATATGCTTTAGCAATATTGTCAAACCATTTCTGTTGTGAAGTAGCAATTTCGAAGAGATCATTAGAAAATAGACTGTAAATGGCTGTAAATGAATCTTGATGCTCTAAATAGTAATGTGGGAAACAAAAAACAGCTTATAATCACATATTTTTTAATTAAATCCAGATTCAAAACCAAAACTTTTTAGGATTTTTGGGAAAAACCGAAACCAAAACACAAAGGAGTCTTAGAACCAAAGCCAACATATGGGGTCCTTGCACATCACTATTTCAGAAAGTGATCAGTAATCTGTACATGTCGTCAATCCATGAGCTACTTTTGTGTGTGTGTTTTGAGCTCTGTACATTGATGTAATGCAGGCTGTGTGTTTCTTATACAAAAAGCTACTAAATTGAATGACTAAAAGGGAATGTGCAGGATGGATATGCAATTCCTTACCAGATTCACATTCTTTATTAGCAGGAATATTCTTTTTCATAGCTATGAACTGATTTGATAACATGTATGTGCAAGTTCTTTGTACTGTATATGGAGCACTTGTTAAATATAATGTATTAAATAAATAGTTTAGTAGGAAAGTCAAAGCCATGAACAGCCAGTACATTTTTGTGACGGGAAAACTCTTTAGCAAATGTTACAGTAATTAATGTGTTTATTCCCTGTATGTGCAGCCAGTGTCGGACTGGGGCATGAAGGGCCCACCGGGGACTGCAACGCTAGGGGCCCACCAGAGGAGTGTAGCCAGCCATCAAAGAGGTGAGAGCAGACACTAGAGGGGGAGTGGTCAGCCCACAAAGGACAGCTAGCACCATAGTGTAGTATATAAAGAATGCAGTGTGTATATAAAGAGTGCACAGTCTTGACCTGCCCCTTAGTTTGGACAGAACAGTCACCAAAAATCTGGATTGTCCCACTAGACTCAGAACATTTGACAGACTGTCCTACTTTTTCTTGTCAGCTACTGTGGCTGTTGGTTTCTTTAGTTGTGGCTTGTCTGGATCCTGGAATTTTGGGGGCCCTATTTAGAAAAAAATGGGTACATTTAGAAAATTCTAACCAGCCCGGCGTTAAATCAATGGGACCCACAATTAATACGTAGGCCTTCCTCCAGCCCCAACATTAAAGTAATGGTATTCCCATTTAATAAATAAACCTATTTCCCGCAACCATCACTGTCATTAAATAATTCACATTCACTCATCCCCTCATTCAATTAATAGCCCCCAAACCACCCCATCTTAAATTAATAGTCCCCACTATAAAATTAAATTGCCCCACCATCACCCCACAAACAAAATATTACCCATTAGTTATCCACCACCTACTACACACACATTACATTGCCACAAACCTGCTGTGCTATGACACACATTACTATGCCCCTTCATCATCATGCTGTGACTCCTTATGATCACACTGCGCCCTCCATGCTGCTTTTGCTCCCCTCTTCTCCTAGCCCCCCTTCATCAACCTGTGCCATGCTGCTTTGCCCCCCCTTCATCACCCGATGCCATGCTGCTTTGCTCCCCCCCTTCACACTGCCATGCTGCTTTGTCCCCCGTCACACTCTGCCATGCCACTTTGGCCCCCCTTCACACTCTGCCTTGCTAATTTGGCCCCCCTTCACACTGTGCCTCATCTCACATGCCCTTATTTCCTCATCTCTCATGCCACATTTCTTTCTCTCCCTTCTCCAATGTCCTTATTTATCCATATCCCATTCTTGAAATATAAATTTTAAACTTGTTTTAACATGTATTGACTCTCAAATAACTTTGGCAAAAAGCATTTACTTAATAAGCTCCTACCTGGAGGCACTGTAAAGTGTCTATTGCATTACACCAGGGAGTGACTGTATTTGTATTCTCTTATAAAATGAGGCTTATTGGCATAATATTACATTTTTTCCACTGGTAACAAAATGTGAGACTTTCTAAAACAGCATCACTTAACATTAGTTTTCTGCAATGAAGACTGCTGAGACATTAGAATATCTGAAAAACTGTGGCTTAACAGGTTGTAAAATAAATACATGCAAAAAAGTACAAACAGTAGTAACACAAATTTTTGTATTATAAAAAACAGCAATTAAAAACCCTCCCAAAATAAAATTATACAATGCAGAATGACAGGCTGCTGCAGTGCTGCACGATGTACTAACCTTCTCAGCAATGACTCCTGCATTCTTCGTGTAGCTCCTCTGGGCGGCAGGACATCTCCAGCATCTCCTATGTGGGTGGATCTTCTTCCCACATGACTCGTCTACCGATGACATGATGGCACATGTCCAGAGAGCTGCAGTCGCGTCTGGGCTCTCTGCAATCTCAATCAGCTGGCCTGACACTTGGAACAACGGACCATGTGGGGGCGTGGCTTACCAGCGTCAGGGCCTACTGGTGGATAGCCCGGCTCCCCGGCAGGCCAGTCAGACGCTGTGTGCAGCTTCTAGAGACATCATTGACTTGGTCGCTACTGATGCCAGTTTCTTCATAGGCACCCAATCCTTCCCTCTTCCTAAAGTTGAACCAGAGACCACAAATAGTGGAGACACAGATGAATATATCAGGAGGCATTAATTTAAAAAGCATGACGCAGTGCACACTTCTGTTCTTGAGCAACAGTTATTTTGCCATCTATATACATTTAAATACTCTTTATTGACAATGCTGGCAGAAACTATAAAGTGCCTCAAGTCTGTTAATCTCCCAAACCTCATGGATTTTCTGCTCTTCATTGTTAAAAAATGATGTTCCCAGTCCCATTAATTAGCACAAATATAGAATGGTATGCTCAATGGACATACAGTTCAATAGGACATTATATCTGCCTCTATTATATTGATTACTAAACCAGCCAAAGATAATCTTCAAAGATATCTTCATCTTATGATCATGAATTTATCTTACTCAACCATTCATAAAAGGTAGATAGATAGATAGATAGATAGATAGATAGATAGATAGATAGATAGATAGATAGATAGATAAATAAATAGATAGGAAGCTGTCAATTTTCAAATAATAATTATGGCTTTTCTACCATGACTTTGGAAGAGAAATTCAATGATAAGTGCAAAAGTGGTTTTCTTTTTTTTAATTCATTACCAACTAAACAAATACTTCATTTATTGAAGAAACCGGTGTTATGTGAAAATAGCAAGTCAACTTTAAACACAATCGAATAACAATTCTAAACCCAACTCAAGTAAACTACACTAATAAAATTCTAAACAAGAGTAGCCATGCACAATGTAAATTCAATACCATGGTCAATTTATCTGTTCCTCTGCTTTACAAGTAGAAATTTCTTCTGTCTACATTTTTCTCAAGTGACTTATTATCCAACAATGTGCTGGCCATTTATTTTTCAGGCCCATGAATATTTTCCAGCTGATGATTTTATCTTCAGGGAAATCAAAGGAGACAGTGATGTTTTGTATTAAGCTTCTCCTGACCAAGTAAAAGAAAATATTGATAGAAGAATTGGCATACTTTTTTGTTGCTAAGTGATAACCTAATCTAGATGTCTATTGAGCATTTGACTTGACCCAAGAATTATTGAAATTATTAAAATATTCTCAATTTAACACAGATGTAATATAAAAATATTCAAGGCAATACAACAATATTTAAATAATATAATGTGGTACTTGTTATTTTATCACTAATTGACATGCATCAAAAAATATTTATTTGAAAATCCAACTTTCCACCCATTCCTTGATAAAGTAAAATGTAAACTGATTACTACTAGGTACCATTTCTAAAGCTATATAATTTTGGCAAGTGCATATTTAAAGAGAGTGTTCATTAATGTGTTCTGCTGCACTTCTTATGCCACTTTCAGCAGTGATGATTAGCAGTTATAGATGGCTGGTTTAATATTTTCCAGTAAAATTATTACAAAAATTAGGTGATGATAAATTTACTGTTTGCACTTCAAGACTGTTATCAGGTGCAGATTTGATACCACAATAATCAACATGCACATCATCATTCCCCTCATCAGCAAGGGCAACAAAGGAAGATGTACAATTAGCATGTTCCTTTTTTACTTTTGGAACTGCCATCTGACTTTTTTACAAATTTGTGTATGTATCCCAAAGAAGAATATGATATCTTCCCACAGATTGGATTAGATATTATCTGCTGACCTTGACTGACCCTTTGTAAGCACTTGATCATCGCCCTATTAAACTTACCATTCTGAAAAGTGTACATACACTGGCTTGATAGGGCATCTGGCATTTTACATAATGTGTGGCATTTTTGTGAGTTGGGAAATTTTTTGATACTTGTATGTAAAGTTGTAGGTTATGAAAAACTAGCAGTACAGCACTGTCTGCTAGTCATTTTTAGCCTATACAAAATACCCTTTTGTTAATGTTTTTTTAATGGGTATGATATAGGGAGAGTATTTTATATGCAGAATTACAACAGGTTGGGTACTAATTAACGACAATGATTATCTCGACAGCAAGTAACCAATGAAAAAACTCTGATTTGAATAATACAAATAAAATAAAAATGCAGACTTACTATAATAATGGCTGTGTAGATCACCGGCATACTTGCTATATACAGAATGCTGGGAATGACGGCAGTTTGTATTTACATCACTTACCATAGCGACTTGGCTTTGTATGTATTTAAAGTGGCAATGGCAGCAGCTGTATGTAATGTAAAAGTGTTTATGGTGCTATTAATTTTAACTCGTAGCCTAACCCTAATACTAACCGTAATCCTAACCCTAACACTAATCGCCACCCTAACCCTAACCTTAAAATTAAGTAATAAAGTGTCTGGTTGTTGCCATTGCTGCTTTAAATAGACAAATATCTGAGTCTCTATGCTAAGTGACACAAATACAAACTGCCTTCATTCCCCGCATATATATAGCGCAAGGATGTCGGTGATCTACATAGTCATTATTATGGTAATTCCGCATTTTGATTTTAACGGTATTATTGAAATTAGAGTTTTTACGTTGGATTGCTTGCTGTCGTGATAATCATTGTTGTTATGATGACTACCACCGAATTACAACTGTATCTAGTTGCATGACTGTTTCCTCTTAATCATCTCAACTTCATACAACTTTGCAAGAAGTTTCTAAAAGAAAGGTTTCTAATGTAATTTCATTTTGTGAGGTTATACCACCAGAATATGCAAACACAGATCCTTGTGAATTATATTATAACAGACAATTTATTTTTATAAACATTCATTTTTTAAAAATTATTAATAGGTATCATGAAGTTAAGGATGAATTAGCACTACTTTTATTTTATGCATTACAACTGGCACCAGTATTGCTTCTTCTCTTGTACTATGTACTTATAAATGTGAGGATTGTCAAAGGATTGTCCAAAATAGGAGACAATGTTTTAGCAGGTCAAATTGTGGTGTGTTTCATTCTTTCCTAAATTATGTGCAGTCAACAGGTGCTGTTTGATCAAAGGATTTCCCAAATGGGAAAAGATGTTTTAGAAACTAACAATGCCGTGTAGTGTGTTCTTCCCTCTATTATGCCTGGGCCCAGTCTGCACTCAACAAGTGCCGCTCTAATACGAGAAAGTGCTGCTCAGCATATGGACAATCTGAATCCATGGAAAGTGGAGGATTACCAGTATAACACATTAGATCCAATGTATTGGTAGCAATCCTGATGTTCTTGTTTGTATAAAGCCACAATTTCATCAGATGCATATTATGCAAATAGACTGACCAGTATATATAGTGAGTGTATCCTTAACTACATAGGGCATACACATGTAAAAAACTAAAATACTTAAATAGCAAATGCTTAGGAGAGGGCAATTGCAATTGCAATATCCATAAAACAAAGTAACACTCACATGTTAATAAAAATAATGTGATCGATACATTTGTACCTTGAGACAGATAACCTGTAGTAGTTATCCATAATTGACACAGAGAATTATATTGTGTATAATAACCCAATGTCCAGCTTACAAGATATCTAAATACTAGCAAAGCTATCAAAAGACTGATAATCGAGATAATACCATTTCACACTCATGTTTTTGAAGCAAACAACAAGGGACCTTATAAGCTACCTCAGGCAAATGATAAGATGCCACCTATAATATATAGCATGAGACAGACTTAATGTTGTTGTGTTTTATAAGACTTTCGATTAATCCTACGCAAGCTTTTCTAGGGCAGTGTAAGAATCTTTTAGGTAGTGCTCTAGCACAATGTTTCTTAAATCTCGCCCTCAGGTCCCTTAACAGTGCATGTTTTCCATATCGCTTTAGCACATGTGTTTTTATTACTGATGGACACATTGTAACAAATTCACAGGTGGTATAATTATTTACCTTGTCACCTGAAAAGCATGCACTGTTAAGGGTCCTGATGACTAGGGGCTTGATTCATTAAAGATCTTAAATTAAGAGGTATCTTATTTCAGTCTCCTGGACAAAGCCATGTTACAAGGCAAGGGGTGGAAATTAGCATTCTGTTTTGCACATAAGTTAAATACTGACTGTTTTTTCATGTAGCACACAAATACTTGATAGCTTATTTGTACACTGAAATTTAAAGTTGATATTTGTGTGCTACATGCAAAAACAGTCAGTATTTAACTTATGTGCAAAACAGAATGCTAATTTCCACCCCCTGACTTGTAAAATGGTTTTGTCCAGGAGACTGAAATAAGATACCTCGTTAACTTATGTGCAAAACAGAATGCTAATTTGCACCCCTTGCACTGTAACATGGGTTTGTCCAGGAGACTGAAATAAGAAGTTTCTCAAGTTAAGATCCTTAATGAATCAGGCCCTAGGTTTGAGAAAAACTGCTCTAGCAGATGTGGTCCTATCCAGGGTAGAATGAACACTTTTTATAATCCTTTCCCTGTTGCTCAAATATACTATCACTTATCTAAAATTCACAAAGCACTTTATACTACATTATGATGTCCAATCATTTCCAGCCTCGATTCTCTTATTGAAAATCATTCTTACTATGTTGATTTCTATTTTCAACTCTGGCTGACCTCTTGGAGGTCTTACCTCCTTGACTCCACATGTTCACTTAATTTATGAAAAAAATAGAATGGAAAGAGAGTTATGCTTTTTTGAGACTGTATGTACAAATATTGTACTCCAATTTAACTAATTCTAAGAGTCAAATTATTTCCTTTGTTATAGCACATTTTGCTAATAGGGAATTGGAATGACTTTGTGCATCTAGATTACCCTAAGCAATGCTAACCTGTACATCAGAGTATTTGAATCCCCACATGTGTGAGGAAGTGGCTTAAGGTCAAATCTAATGCTCTATGGGTATTATATAGATAGATAGGCATTGAATTGCCAAGGGACACCATTAGAAGTAAAAATTGAGTTCCAGCTGTTTCTTAGTATGAGAGGTTAGATGAAGAGCAGGCACCTCTGATTTGGAGTTGTTTACTTTATATCTGGACAGTAGGGGTGTGCACCGGCCACTTTTAGTGTTTTGTGTTTTGTGTTTTGGGTTCTGATTAGCTTGAGGTTTTGGGTTCTGATTTGTTTTGCCAAAACACCCCACTCACGGTTTTGGTTCTGATTTAGGGTTTTGGGTTCTGATTTTTTTTTTAAAAAAGCATAAAAAGTGCTAAAAACCATTTTTTTTTCACTCCTACGCTATTATTATCCTCAATAACATTCAATAACAATCATTTCCACTAATTTCCAGTTTATTCTGAACACCTCACACCTCATAATATTGTTTTTAGGCCAAAAGGTTGCACCGAGGTAGCTGGATGTCTAAGCTAAGCGACACAAGTGGGCGGCACAAACATGTGGCCCATCTAGTAGTGGCACTGCAGTGGCAGACAGGATGGCAGTTTGAAAAACTAGGCCCCAAAGAGCACATAATGCCAAAAAAAGAGGTGCAAGATGGAATTGTCCTTGGGACCTCCCACCCACCCTTATGTTGTTGAAATAGGACATGCGCACTTTAACAAACCAATCATTTCAGCCACAGGGCCTACAAAACTGTTTAATATTTAATATTTAATATAGTTTAATATTGCAGTAATAATATTTCTGCACTGCAGGAACAGTGAACGTAGTTTAATATCGAAGTAATAATATCTCTGTACTGCAGGAACAGTGAACGTAGTTTAATATCCAAGTAATAATATTTCTGGACGGCAGGAACAGTGAACGTAGTTAAATATCCAAGTAATAATATTTCTGGATGGCAGGAACAGTGTACGTAGTTAAATATCCAAGTAATAATATTTCTGTACTGCAGGAACAGTGAACGTAGTTTAATATCCAAGTAATAATATTTCTGGACGGCAGGAACAGTGAACGTAGTTAAATATCCAAGTAATAATATTTCTGGACGGCAGGAACAGTGAACGTAGTTAAATATCCAAGTAATAATATTTCTGTACTGCAGGAACAGTGAACGTAGTTTAATATCCAAGTAATAATATTTCTGGACTGCAGGAACAGTGAACGTAGTTTAATATCGAAGTAATAATATTTCTGGACTGCAGGAACAGTGAGCGTAGTTTAATATCCAAGTAATAATATTTCTGGACTGCAGGAACAGTGAATGTAGTTTAATATCCAAGTAATAATATTTCTGTACTGCAGGAACAGTGAACGTAGTTTAATATTGCAGTACTAATATTTCTGGACTGCAGGAACAGTGAACGTAGTTTAATATTGCAGTACTAATATTTCTGGACTGCAGGAACAGTGAACGTAGTTTAATCTCTGGTACTAATATTTCTGGACTACAGGAACAGTGAACGTAGTTTAATCTCTGGTACTAATATTTCTGGACTGCAGGAACAGTGAACGTAGTTTAATCTCTGGTACTAATATTTCTGGACTGCAGGAACAGTGAACGTAGTTTAATCTCTGGTACTAATATTTCTAGACTGCAGGAACAGTGAACGTAGTTTAATATTGCAGTACTAATATTTCTGGACTGCAGGAACAGTGAACGTAGTTAAATATTGCAGTACTAATATTTCTGGACTGCAGGAACAGTGAACATATTTATATATTGCAGTACAAATATTTCTGGACTGCAGGAACAGTGAACGTAGTTAAATATTGCAGTAATAATATTTCTGGACTGCAGGAACAGTGAACGTATTTATATATTGCAGTAGAATTTTTTTTATAGTTTTTTTATAATTTTTTTATATTTTTTTTTATTTTTGTAGAATTTTTTTATAATTTTTTTTTTTTTTTTTTATAATTTTTTTATAAATTTTTAATAACAATGGACTTAGCAGGACAAAGCACAGGACACAGCACCACTGGACTCAGCAGGAAAGAGCACAGGACACAGCACCACTGGACTCAGCAGGACAGAGCACAGGACACAGCACCACTGGACTCAGCAGGACAGAGCACTGGAAAAAGCACCACTGGACTCAGCATGACAGAGCACAGAACAAAGCACCACTGGACTCAGCAGGACAGAGTGACAGGACACAGCAGCACTAAAAAAACCAACCTCCCTCTTTCCTGATCTGAGCCCGAAGATGGCGGCGGCAAGCAGGGAATTTATAATATCTGAGTCACGCGAGATCTGACGGCGGGATTTGGAGCTCAGCCTCGCTTTCAGTGTTTCTCCCTGCCGAAAATACCCGAACAGTTCTCGGATCGCCGTCGGATCCGCACTGTTCGGGTGGGCTCGGACTGCGATAATCCAAGCCCGCTCATCTCTACTGGACAGTGGATCAAAGTCCTACACTTCCACAAATAGATAAGGGAGGAGGATCTGGGGTGAGGGCAAGGTTAGGAGAACATCATCCGCAAAGAGAGAATATATTGCCTACGTTTAACCTGGGTTTTCAATCATATCCAATTGGATCCTTTTAAATCTAGAGTGGGATTATTGAGGATGGGAGATAAAAGTATAATCCTGAGAGGAAGGGTTATGAGCCCTCCAAGATTTAAATAGGCCAGCCCCCATGAGCAGCGCTTTGGTATGTGCTAAAGGGTGGAGGTATGCCTCGAGCTCGATCTGTATAGCTCTGATGACAAAATAGTATTGAAGTCTCTGACTATCAGAAGCAGACCCTTTTGGATTTGATTCAATTCCATGAAAAATTTATCATAGAAACCAACCTGCCCTGAATTGGGTGTATACAGATTTGTCAAAGTTTGGTGTTCTACCTGACTCACCAGTATAATGAAGCGGCTCTCACGATCTAGAGTAGAGGTAATAAGCTAAAAGGGAACTGAGTTCCTGATCATGATGGCAACCCCATTCCTCTTGGTGGGCAGGTGTAACGAGCCGCGGCGGTACGCCGCATCCTGGTGTGAGGTAGCAGCTGAGCACATGCATTAGTTACAATGCACTGTTATCTTTGTGGCATAGACTAGGAGGGTGTAGGGACATCCTCCAACTCCAGGGGGAGCTCTTGCATGATTCTAATCTGTCATTTAGATTTTCATACATGTTCCTGGTTTCTGATATGATCTATACTAGTTCTAAGCTAGTTATTAATTAGCAGCCTCTCGAGGTTAATTGTCAGCCCTGTCCTCTTCCTTTCTGATTTGTCCATCAAAGTATTTAAGGCAGTGAGGACTGGGCCTCACTGCTGGTTATAGTCCCTGCTTGCTAGCATACTTCTCCTGCTGTTGATGCACTTGCTGTCGTCTGTGATACCGTTGTTTACCCCTAGCCTGGATTTTGACATTGCTGATTTGCCTGTGATCCTGACCCCTTGCTTGGATATTGACGCTGCTGATTCGCCTGTGACCCTGACCCCTGGATTGAATACTGACTTCGCTGATTTGCTTGTGACCCTGAAACCTTTGCCTGGATACCTGATTCCTCCTCTTTGTAACACCTACGCTACGATCTCAGGTTATCAGCTCCTATTACTAGAGAACAAGACCTGGGAGCATCCAAGTACCTGTGAGCATGTCTAGTTCTACGGGAAAGGCGGCTTCTATAGGTGAAGACCTCTGAACAGGTTCTAGGAGTTGATACCTGGGGCGTGAGCCATAAGAGCAGGGAAGCATAATCCACAATGGGGAATCTATGGGAAGACAAGGAGAGATGGTTACCCCTATTAAAATTTATTTCCTGCAAAAAACGAAGTCTACGTTAAGGTTCTTAACAGTGCTATGTAAAAGCAATCTTTTCTGGAAAGTATTAAGCCCCTTGGCATTGAAGGATACAAAAGTATGGTACATTGTTCCACACACTAGCACCAGATAACATCAAAAGAAATAGAAAAGAAAGAAGAGACAAGCGTTGCTGTAATTGCAGGGAAATGGGGGGGGGGGGTGTGGCAAGCGGGCTGGGTAGGGGGGAGGGATAGATAGTCGTCAACTAACTTCCTAGAAATAAAGGAGGAGTGGCCACTGAGGTTGAACCCATGGAAAGAACGGTAAGTTGGTCTAAGTACGTACAGACCGAGTGCGCTCACAGTTTGGGTAGGCCATTCTGTGTATCTATAATTATAACTATACTCATAGCATTCATGTCACTTTCCTGAGTTCTCTGCACTTCATAATCATAGAGGTCTTGAAAAATCTGAACCTTGGATTCTTCAAAGAATATATAGGGGAAAGTTTCCGCTTGCCATAACTATACTGTCCTTAGTATTAAAAGATATAAACTTGAGAACAATATCCCTAGGTGGTTCAGAGTCTAGGCCTGGGATGCAAGGCCCTGTGGACACACTCAATGTGATTGTCATGATCAGAAAGCTTGGGAACCAGGCATTGAAACAAGCAGATCAGGTATGTCTCTAGTTTTGGTGGTATACCGCCTCAGGAACATTGCAGATTTAAAAATTATTCTGGAGTACTCTATTCTCGAGATTCTCTGCTTTATCGTTAAAGAATGCCAACTCACCATGAAGCTAATCAATATCCTGCATTGCTTCGTGCAGTGTTTTAGTATTTGAGTCCACTTTGTGTTTAATAGATACGATACAATTAGTCAGCATTGCAATTTCACTGTGAAGGTCATACGACAATTTTTGGAATTGAACAGTGAAGGAATGCTGAAGAAGCACCATTGTAGCTTGAATAGTAGCCAGTGCATCAGTAGCATCTGTTGGCACTGCAGATGAAGCTTGAGGAGATGTAGTGGGGAAGGTGGTAGGCACAGGAGAGCCCTGCCACATCATATGTTGAAGAATGCCTGTTTGAGTTCTTTTCCTGCCTCTGACACTATATTTTTGCATAATGGAGAGCGGGTGACCAGTAGATTTCTGATAAGAAAAGATTTTCTGGGTAGGCCGAGCCGGTTAGAGTTAATTATGCAGACAGTTTAAAGGAGGTACGCACATTGGGCCTTTAGTCATTAAGGAGAGCAGAGCATAAAAAAGGTGTAACTTTGCACCTGGGCAAAACCGTGTTGCATTGGAGGGGAAGGTAAATTTAAAATGTGGGGACAAATTCATAGTTGGGGTAGGACATGTCTTAGATCATTTCACTGTAAAAATAAAGCTATCAAGTATTTGTGTGCTAGATTATAAAACAGCCAGTATTTAACTTATGTTAAACATATATTTAAATAGATATTATAATAAACGAAATTGCACCCCTTGCATTGTAACATGGTTTGTCCCGGAGAACATTTACTCCTTTTCTTGCCTTACTTTTCTTATGGCACAGGCTCACTGAGTGTGCGGAGGTGAGAATACAAAGCCAGGCAGACAGCACTGTATCCGGCTCCGAGTTTGGTGACATTTCAGAATGCTGTGGTTGATCCAAAAGTATGGACCGGCACGCACAGGGAGATGTGCTGGTGGTCAGATCTGAGTGCAAACAGCGAGAGGGGTGGATGGTAGCTGCTTGGTCAGGAGTCCTGGGCTGACCGGCAATGCGGCACAAACAGATTTCAGATGTCTGGGCGGTGGGAAACTCCACAACCTGGGCTGTAGGTGGAATAGGCCCAAGGTCCAGCGCTCCTTCAAAGCAAGACCTTCAAGTTGTCAAAAAGGTCCTGTGGCACCTCTGACTCCCTCTCGGTAATCTCCCTTAGAGAGAAATACATATACTGGGCAGAAAGCCAAAGAGCTCAAAAGAGCAGGGTGAAGACATGTCTACCTTAGAGTGCCACCCAGCCATGTCCCAACAAAATTTTATTTTAAGGTCAACAGATCAGAATTATACAGCATGAGACCCCAGGGGTTAAACGTATCAAGGTGCGATTTTGCAAATCCAGCGATTTTATTTATTTTATCCAAATTTATTTTAGACTTTTGAAGCAGGGACTTTGGATCTACAAATTTATTTTGGACTTTTCAAGCAGGGACTTTGGTTACAAATTTATTTTGGACTTGGGTGACAGCCATTTTTGGATTAAAAGCTGCTGATGTCAGATGAAAACATCTGTGGTAAGTATAGGGTGTTTATTATTTTTAATAAAAATATATGGTATTCATGCGGGTGTTTACTGTCTTTATTGTGGGTTTATTATTTTTATAAAATGTTAGTGGTTTTAATGAGGGTGTTATTATTATTATTATTATTATTATTATTATCATTTATTTGTTGGGCACCACAGGGTTTTTGCAGCACCTTATATAGTACGAACAGTAGACCATACAGGGTTAAACCTTACAGAACAATAAACACTAAGTACCAATGCTTCAGAAACTCCAGGCAGACAAATGGAGAGCGGGCGGAGCAGAAGAGTCGGTATGGAGAACAGGAGGGGAGAGGGGCCCTGCTCATGCGAGCTTACATCCTAAGGGAGGGTGGACAAAACAGGCACAAAGGGAGGCAGTGGTGCAAGGAAGAAAAAGGGACCAGGGGAGAGGGGGGAGAACAAGCAGAGTGGATGAGGGGTTAAGTGGATGGTTGGTAGGCTTTCAGGAACAGGTGAGTTTTGAGTGCCCGTTTGAAGGAGCACAGATTGGGAGCGTGTCACGGGCACTAGGAGTTTCTACCCAGGATTCACCAGGTGTGATTATGCTTACCAGAGGGGCGGAGTTTATCACAGGATAAGGAATGTCAATGGAGAGTCAGCAACTTGCAGCTATGCAGCAGGAGAGTCAGCGACTTGCAGCTATGCAGCAGGAGAGTCAGCAACTTGCAACTATAATGCGGGGGTAGGTATAACAACTGATGTGCAGTGATGACTCGTGCCAGTGCAGGTGGGTAGCGGGGAGAGTCAGTGGTCTGCGGATAGCAAGTTGTACCACTGCTGTGATGGGAAGAGTTGTCCTGGTGCAAGTAGGAGCGGGAGCGTCAGTGGTCTGCGGATAGCAAGTTGTACCACTGCTGTGATGGGAAGACTTGTCCAGGTGCAGGTAGGTGGCGGAATAGCGGGTAGTCTGTAGTGGCAAGTATACCACTGATGAGCAAGGGAGACTTGTCCAAATGCAGGCAAGCAGCTGAATAGCAAATAGTCTGTGGCGGGTACGTTACCACTGATGAGCAGAGCAGGCTTGTCCAGGTGTAGGCATGCAGCGGAGTAGAGGTAGTCTGTAGCGAACAAGTTTACCACGGATGAGCAGAGAGGACTTGTCCACAGCAAAACCGATCACACGAGCAGAACACAGGAAACACCTAGGAGTCTCAAGGGAATGAGAACCAAGAACCGGCAACGTTACTAAGGACACAGGTGCCTTAAATAGTGAGTGGTGATTGATTCACCAATAGGATTAAAAGCAAGGTTTTTAAGTTCAAGAGTCCTGCACATGCGCAATCCAGTCAAGATGGCAGACGGCCGCAGCTTAGGACAGACGCCGTCAGGAATGAGAGAGAGCCACGTACCAGACCAGAGGCACTAACCGTCCAGTGAGTGACAGAGCAAGACGGATGGAGCGAGGGAGGTCATTCCAGTGCAGGTGGGCAGCTCGGGAGATGTTTTGGACTCTGTAGTGGGAAGAGGTAATAAGAGTGGAGGAGAGGCGACGGTCATTTGCAGAGCGCAGGGAGCGGGCAGGAGTATGAATGGTAAGGAAGTTAGAGATATAGGGAGCAGTAGACTGGGACAGAGCTTTGTAAGTGGTAGTAAGGAGTTTAAAGAGGATTCTGTAGGGGAAAGGGAGCCAGTGTAATGCCTGTTAGAGAGGGGAGGCAGAGGAGTAGCGGCGTGAGAGAAAGATGAGCCTAGCAGCTGCATTGTGTACAGATCGGAGCCGGGCAAGATGGGAGAGAGGGAGGCCGCTGAGGAGGAGGTTGCAGTAGTCCAGGCGGGAGATGATGAGTGCATGGATGATGGTTTTGGTGGCGTCTTGTGAGAGGAAGGGTCAGATGTGGGCGATGTTGCGCAGTTGGAAGCGACAGGTTTGAGCAGGGATTGGAGGTGGGGGGCAAAAGAGAGAGAGGAGTCAAGGGTGACACACAGGCAACAGAGTTGGGTGACAGATGAGATGGTTGTGTTGTTAATGATAGAGAGGTTGTGGTGAGAGGGGAGTCTGGAAGAAGGAAAGACAATGAGTTCCATTTTGGAGATGTTAATTTTGAGAAAGCGTGAAGACATCCAGGAGGAGGTGGCTGAGAGGCAGTCAGATACGCGAGAGAGGATGGTGGACGAGAGATCAAGAGAGGAGATGTAGAGTTGAATGTCGTCAGCATAAAGGTGATACTGAAGACCAAAGGAGGAGATGAGCGCACCAAGGGAGGAAGTGTAGAGCGAAAAGAGAAGGGGGCCGAGGACGGAGCCCTGGGGGACTCCTACTTGGATGGGGCGGAGGAAGAGCCGGACATGGAGACAGAGAAGGTGCGGTTTGCGAGGTAAGAGTAGAACCAGGTGTGGACAGAACCAGAGAGGCCGAGAGAGAGAAGAGTTTGCAGAAGGAGGGGGTGGTCCACGGTGTCAAAGGCCGTAGAGAGGTCAAGGAGGATAAGTAAGGAGAAGTGACCCCTGGATTTGGCTGATAGGAGGTCATTGGTGACTTTGGCCAGGGCAGTTTCAGTGGAGTGGAGGGGGCGGTAACCAGATTGGAGAGGGTCGAGGAGGGAATTGTCCGAGAGGTATCTGGTGAGACGACAGCAGACTAACTGCTCAAGAAGTTTGGAGGCGTAGGGGAGAAGAGAGAGAGGGCGATAATTGGTGACGGAGGTTGGGTCAAGATTGGGTTTTTTGAGGATAGGAGAGATAACAGCTTGTTTGAATGAGGAGGGTACAACACCAGAGGAGAGTGATAGGTTGAAGAGGTGTGCCAGGTAGGATCAGGCAGTGGGAGAGAGAGAGCGAAGGAGGTTAGAGGGGATGGGATCAAGAGGACAAGTTGAGGGAGGAGAGGAAAGAATAAGGGAGCAAACTTCATCGCCTGATGTGGAGCAGAAGGAGCACCAGAGTTGTTTGTTAGAGGGGGGTGAAGCAGTAATGGCAGCGGGAGAGGGGTTGGAGGAGGAGATGTTAGGTCTGATGGCTTCAATTTTGGAAGAGAAAAAAGTGGCGAAGTCACCAGCTGGGAGGGAAAGAGGGACCGGAGGGGGGGGGGGGGGTTGAGAAAGGAGGGAGTTAAATTTGGCGAAGAGACGACGGGGATTAGAGGACTGAGAGGAAATGAGGGATTTAAAGAAGGTTTATTTAGTCAGGGAGGGCGCAGAGCAGAATGAGGAGAGTATAAATTTAAAGTGAAGGAAGTCAGCCAGGGAGCGAGATTTCCTCCAGAGACGTTCTGCAGTGCGAGAGCACTTTTTTGAGGAAGCGGGTGAGTTTGGAGTGCCATGGTTGGGGGATGAGACGGCGTCGGCGGATGTGAGAGGCAGGGGCGACAGCGTCAAGGGCAGTAGTGAGGGAGTGGTTGTAGAGACAGGACGCCTGGTCAGGGCAAGCCAGGGAGGGAAGGGGAGAGAGGAGAGAATCAAGAGTGGAGAAGAAGGAGATGGGGTCGATAGCTTCAAGGTTGCATCTGGTGAGGGTGGCTTTAGGCGGGGGGGAGCAGCGGAGGAGGACAGAGTGAAAGAGAGGAGATGGTGGTCAGAAAGTGGGAAGGGAGAGATGGAGAAGTCTGAGAGATCGCAGAGATGCGAGAAGACAAGGTTGAGGGAGTGACCAAGATGGTGGGTGGGGAGGAGGTCCACTGGGTGAGACCTAAGGAGGAGGAGAGGGAGAGAAGTCTGATAGTGGCAGGGTCTGAGCAGTTGTCAATGGGGGTCTTGTAATTTTGTAAACATTCTGTTTTGTGGAACTACAGGTCCCAGCCAGCCGTGGATATCAGGGCATGTTGGCACTTGGGGTTCTCTGGCTGCCATGGGTATGCTGGTGCTTGTAGTTATGCAAGTATCAGCATGCCCACACTATTTATGGCACCCGGGCTGGCTGGGACTTGTAGTTCCACAAAACAAAATTGCGTCCTTTTTTCAAGCATAATCGCTGTTTATTACCCTACCCCCATCGCCCAAAGTTGTAGGAAGAGCCCTAGTGCTATCATCACTGGGCTGGGTGTCCCTAATGGGAGGCCCGCTCATTTTTTTTGGCGGACCCCACTCCCTAGGGAATCCACCCCAGCGCTGAACAGCCTGGGGTTGGTCTGTCATTATTGCTTGTCCCCCTATTATAGTGCTATCAACCCCGACTGGTTTGCCTAGTGCTGGTTCCGTGAAAATCAGGGGGACAGCAGTAGGCTGCAGCACTAGGGTTATTAGTGAATATAGAGGGGATCCCACGCTTTTTTTTTTATAACTTTCCTCTATTTTTTAACATTTTGACAGCTGCCGGGACCTCCGGCAGTATGACAGGGCAGTGTAATAGTGATGTGTTTTATAGAATACGCTGCTACAACACAGGAGAGTTAGCTAACATGGGAGTGTTTTACATCACAGCAAAGCACCAGAGATGACCAGCGATTTTGAAGAACAGGGTAAAAATCGCAGCTTGATACATTTGAGGAATTTGGGACTAATATTGCGGGTTATCACCCGCGATTTGCTGCCATTTTAACACACTGAAAAAAATCGGACCTTGATACATTCACCCCCAGATCTTAACTGACTAAAATTACTGACAAACATAACTTAACTATAACTTAACTATAACTCCCCAACAGTTTTCAGCACTGGCCTCGAGGAACATTAACCAGCTGATTGCCAGTCTAGCTTGTGCCCCTAACTCTTTAAAAAACTTAATATAACTTAATTAACCTATATATATGACCTAATTAAACATTAACATTCTATACTATCTATTAACTAACTTATCTATCTATGCTAGAGATGAGCTATTTTAATTCTGTTTAATCCTACAGTTCCGAGATTTGTTGTTACGAATGAAACAGAGTCATGAGTCGATTTTACACGCCATTTTCGGATCTCAAAGTGAAGTAAAATGTAATTTTCTGGAAAATATTGATGCAAAACTTGCGAGAGTTTTGGATATATATCTTCTATATATAGCTCTCCCTCATTTTCTCATGTTTCAATTCAGAACAAACAGCATATAGGGAGAATGTTAGTTGCAGTGCTCTGCTCTTAAAATAGTGTTTAAAGTTAAGCTACAGAATATAACGTGAAAAAGGGACAGAGAAAACAATAAAATAGTTGTGATTATTGTAAAACAGTTGGGATCAGTCAGCTAGAATAGTTCAATTGGTCTTAAGTTTATCTGTCAGAGAGAGACAGAGTAGTGGCTACTGGTTGTTACTAATGCATATATATATATAATACTAGTACAGCTGTGACCAAACAGTGAGTCTAGAGCCACATGTGGCTCTTTGAGCTTTGAAATGTGGCTCCTGGCCAGGAGCATCAACGAAGTATAGTGTTTCCAGGTGCCGGCAAGGACAGATTGTAAAAAATTTCTGCTGCTAAACTGACCGAGAGTAGCACAGTGTCACAGATCATCAAATCAGGAATAAAGGAAGTGAGTGTACAGTGTGCTCTTCCTCCTTCATCTGCACAGGCTTCAGCAGCTAAGGGTGGGAGGTGGGGGAGGTAAGTATGGGTTACATGAGATCTGATGGCATGTAAAGAGGCTGATAGGCATGTAAGGGTATTTAATGTCATTTGGGTAGATCTGATGGCTGCAGGGAGGCTGATGGGCTTGTAAGGTGCATGTGGGGAGGTTTGATGGGCATGTAAGGAACATGTGGGGAGGTTTCATGGCATTTAAGTGGCATTTGGGGAGGTCTCATGGCATTTAAGGGGCAAGAGGGGAGGTACGATGGCATATAAGGGGCATGTGGGGAGGTCTGACGGGATGTGGGGATGTGTAATGGGTATGTAAGGGACATCTGATGGTCATGTAAGGGGCATGTGGGGAGGTGTGATGGGATGTAAGGGACATCTGATGGGCATATAAGGAACATGTGGGAAGGTCTTATGAGTATTTGGACAGGTCTGATGGTCATAAGGGAATATTGCACGAGCATATCTTGGGCATGTGGTTAGATTTGATGGCATGTGGATAGGCTGATGTGCATGTAAGGGACATATAGGGAGATCTGATGGTATGTGGGGAAATCCGATGGGCATGTAAAGAGGTCAGAGGGACACGTTAAGAGGTCTGAGGTATTGTGGATACAGTAGAAGTGTGAGCCACTGTGAAGAGTCTAAAGTAGTCCTTTGAACCCTCCTCCGCTGGCCACAGCAGCAAAGTAAGAGTTGTGCAGTGCAGATTTGTGCTGGTTTGATGATTATTCTGAACGTTTTGGAAATGTGTTGGATATTTTCTTTTTCGCTTAGCAAGATATTGTAAATTGTATTTTTAATAAATGCGTTTAAGGTATGTATGCGTATGTTTATACAGGAATATGTATATGCACATACATATAAAAGGTAAAGTTGGCTCTTTGCGGTACCTCTGACTGGTTGGTCACCCCTGTACTAGTATATAGACTGAGTTAGATATCATTTTGAACTAACTAGTATATTTAGTGATGAAAAACAGTGGGCTTTTGCAGTATGCAAAACCCCCAAAAATTACATTTATTTCTTCTAAAAGTTCAAGTTTTTCAAGTGAAAGTAATATTGTGTGCGGCAGTCACATCTCTATTTAGCTGGAAAAAAACAAGGTGTTTCTGTGTGACGGTCAGCAGCTGTTAGGGTTAACAATGTTGCTGGATTTAATACTGTGCACCGTTTGATTGTGACATGTGAAGCACTTAACAATGTTACCTCATACTTAGTAAGTCTGGCTGCTGAAAGGTGTTTTGTTTTTGCTTGTTGTAATATTTCCACCACAGCATTTGGGAATTGGATTGTTAATGTGATCAAGAACAATATCTGTGCTTTTATCTTTAAGAATTGCAGCAGCTGCTACTGCCCTTATGCATGTTGGTGCTCCTTTAATTATAGGGTCTAACTTTGCTGAGTAGTGCGCCAAAGGTCTTTGCTTGTGTCCATGTTCTTGTTTAAGGACCCCTGCTGCATGACCCTGATGTTCATGACAAAAAAGATTAAATGATTTGTCATAGTTTGGCAGTCCCAGGGCTGTTGAATTCATGATGGCCTGCTTAAGATATTGTGCTGTGTTTTCAATTTCTTGTGTGGTTGGGTATGGGCCCTTCTTTTTTGTACTGTTATATAGTATCTGCATGTGTATTGAGGATGATGGAATCCAATCCCTACAGTACCCAATTAGGCCCAAGAAGGCCCTTGTTTGTTTCACAGTTTGAGGTGTTTTTACCTGTTGTGCCGCTTGTACTCTTTGTAGCGTCACATGTTTAGTGCCATGAGAGATACAGTGTACTAAGAAGATTACCTTTCTGCGTGCTGCTTGAAGCTTGGATTTAGACACTCTGCAGTCCTGCTGGGCCAAAAGGTTAGTAGAGAAACAGTTTTGTTGTTCACTATCTGCAGCTATCAATAAGTCATCAACATACTGCAATAATCGGGTAGTTTCTGAATATAGTGGTAACCATCAATGTAAGATAGTTGACATTGTTTCTGAAAATTCTGAAGGGCTGGTGGCTCCTCCCTGTGGAAATCTGATCCAGCAGTATTGTGTTCCTTCATGCGTAAAAGCTAGCATTTTCTGTGAATCGTCAGTTATTGGTACAGAAAAGAAAGCATTTGCTAGATATATAACTGTAAACCACATAGATGTAACAGGAATTGATTTAGCAAGGTATGTGGGTTTGGGACAATGGGCGTGTTCACAACCAGTCATTTATTTATTTCTCTGCGATCGTGAACTAACCTGAATTGGGGAACTCCTCCCTTTTCCTGTTCTCTTTTCTCTACTGGGAATAAAACTGTGTTAAATGGTGATCAACATTTCTTTACTATACCTTTGCATTGGTATTCTTGTAATTGTTTTGTGATTGCTTTATTCTGTAACAAAGTCAAAGGATATTGGTTAACACATATTGGTAGTGTGTTGGGTTTTAGTATAAGTTGTGCTGGGGCACCTTTTAATAGTCCCACATCAGTTTTTCCCTTTGACCATTATTATGTGCGTATTGTCGCTAACCAATAACGATTGTCGAACCTCGATTTGTGTTTCCAAAGCACAAAGATTTATTCGCAATAGGTAGAATAATATGCTCAAGCGAAGTAATAGTAAATACAGCCGTTACTTATCGCAGGTGCTCTGGATCCAGTGCAGTCATTCAATCCTGAAGTCTGGGGACAAGATGTCTGCATGCTGGATCACAAGCTGCTGCTTATATACACAATCAAATACAGTAATACAATGAAGATGGTATAGCTTGCATCTATTGGTCCAGGTCTCAGGAATGTCCAAGGGGTTGTCAATCATTGGCTGGTTCATCCCAAGGAATCCAAAGAAGGGGTCATCTCTGCAGGGGGTATGCTCTGCTCTTCCCGCCAAGATTCCTTAGTCTTAAGTAGTACATAATTCCCTATCATTCATAACTTATGTATGCACTCTGCGATTCCCTCGCAGAGTGAACCAAACAGTAGGATATGTAACAAGGTTCAGTATGATACCACTCATGATGTTATTCCTTCAACCCGTTCCGTGTATTTCACTAATATGTATATAACTCTGATATAACATATAAATACTACTATATTTCAACATAACTATGTGTTGCAACTACCATTAATGTGTACTATTTTATAAGTATGCGTGTTCGTGCGAATGTATGGTAAGAGACCAATAACTGTTGCTGCCACGTGTAGTGGATGCGTACGCCCTTTCACGCCGTAGCGTGCCCTTGTACGTCGATGCGTACCGTACGCATCTTTTCAAAGACAACCAAGTTTGCTAGACTTTAATTGAAATGACTTTATCCAATTTGCTGACTTCGACAGCTCCACCCTTTGATAGTGTAATAAACTATCACCCAATCACCGTTTCAAGTTCAGGATTATACAATAATTCTTCACAGACCATGATCTCGGTATCTGGTACCACCCTTTCAGTCTCTTTCTCAGTGTTATTCCTATGAGACCATTTTCCACACTTCAACACAGTAGGAACACATTTGACAACTAAACCAATTGCTAAGATGACACCCAGTATAAGGAGAAGGAGCTTACCTACGCTAGCAACCATTTCCTGTACCCACTCCCCCAGACCGGAGAACCATTTCACAGGGTTCAACCACGAGAACCAACACGCCACCTTTTCCCCGACCTCATATAACGAAGAATTGTGACTCTTTCGAAATTCCCATTTCAGCTGCAGAATTTCATCCATCTTCCGGTCTATAACCTCTTTAGGGTCATCAGTATTATTAGTAATGTACGTGCAACATTTGACACCGAACTGGGTGGCCAGTGTCACACAGTACCCACCAGTAATAGAGGTGAGATAATTTAGTACCAGTCTATGTTGCACCAACTCCTTCTTGTACGCTTGTAGCTCCCTTCCAGTATACCTGAAAGTGTCATCATACATCTCGGTGATATTATCTATTAATTTGGCTAGGTCTTGGATATATTTAAAGTTTAATGTTCCCCGAGCGGTCCTGGTGAGATCTAGAGCAACCATAACTTGGAAACCAGCAGTTTCACTAATCAATTTTGTAGCTATGGGTTGCTCACCAGGAATCATATTTCTCTTGCCACGGTGTTCATACTGTGTGTGTATGTATGGTGGTGATGTAGTCTTGTGAATATCAACCATTTCTTCATGAGTAATAGTCATGATTTCAGGAACCAGTTTAGCTAGGAAACACAAGCCCTTGGAACTCGGAGTCACCCAGGAATAAGCTTTCCTCCCACAAACAAAACACACATCATCAGGGAGAACATAAGGAGCAGTATGCCCATGAATTAGATCACACAGAGTTTTGATAAAACTACCCATGCCCAGTGTCTCCATTTGTTCTAGACATGTGTCGGCATTAATGACATTTTTACATTTATCTGTAGAGACTTTTCCAATGGATACCATCTTATGTTTGGTTATACGCCCTAATTTGTGACCTCCATCAACATTCCTGCCTAGTAGTGACCTTGTGAGTCTCCCTCTAAAATGAGTGTGAGCCATTGTCTGATCTGATAGGTCAGCCTCCCAATTCTCCAGGCGCTTTGCATGAGATATGTTTAGGCACAGCAAAGATCTGCCTATGGAGTATTGTCGAAGCGTCAGACTAGGGGTCCTAGTGTTATTGTACCTCCCGTCTATGGGCCTCCCACCCCTCAATTCGAGTACTTCAGAGATGTTTAGAGGGAATGGCACTAGTCCTATATTATGCTGCCCTTGCGGCACGTGAGAGCACACCCAACACTCGGTTTGGTTTAGCACCTTACCCACCAGGGAGTGATAATCCTCCAAAGGATGCCCGCCTATATTCAGAGTACTGGGGGACTGGCATCGTTGGATGCATCTCTCTTCAACTAGGGAGTCGCAGAACTTGCAGATACAATACTCATCAGACAACAGCCCCTCACACTGCCTCCGAGTTCCTGAGCTAGCAGACCTTTTCATAACCCCTGGACCAAGTTTGATAATGGGCTGCTCTGAGTATCCTATTAACTTTTCTTCGGCCTCCATTTCATCCGTATCACTCCCAGAACTCTCCTCCGTCCTCCATCCTCCTTCACAAAAATAGAATGTCCTAGAAAGAGTAAAAACAAGGAAAATCCTGGAACAAAAGAAAAACAAAAACCGCCACTCCATCGCTGAAAGATAATTCTGAGGCAACGTCTCTGGTTCAGGTGTCTCGACTGCAGGCTTTAGGTCTCCCGGAACAGGCTTACAAGTGACAGATCTATGTCGTCTGTCTCAGTTTTATCTTGCACTTTCTCCGGATTATGGACTCTCCTGCAGTGGGTGGAATGGACCCAAGTGTCTCTCTCTGCAACCTTCAGTGATGTAGTACTGGTCAGCAGCACTTGGTACGGGCCTTCCCAACGGTCTGTTAAACAACCTGAACGTAAGAAATTGCTGATCATAACATAGTCTCCAGGTTCAACATCATGACAGTTCGTCTCTGGCATACCAGGTGACAGCATTTTTAGTTTTTGTTGTTGTTGTTTTAGCTGTCTACTTATTCTTATAAGATATTGTACAGTCACTTCATTATTACACTTCAAGTCGTCTTGTGGACTCACGATCAAATGAGGTTGTCGTCCGAACAGTATCTCAAAGGGGGACAGATTAAGAGGAGGTCTAGGAGTGGTTCGAATGCTATGGAGGACCAACGGCAAAGCCTCAGGCCATGCCAACCCAGTTTCAGCCATTATCTTACCCAGCTTGTTCTTTATAGTACCGTTTACTCTCTCTACCTTACCACTGGCTTGTGGTCGGTAAGGGGTATGAAGTCTGCTACTGATTCCCATGAGTTTACACATATTTTGGAAGATATCACCAGTAAAATGGGTACCCCTATCACTTTCAATGATTCTAGGGATACCGAACCTACACACAAAGTCTTGTACAATTTTCTTTGCAGTGAACACAGCAGTATTAGTGGCTGCCGATTATGCTTCTACCCAACCGGAAAACACATCAATACACACTAACACATACTTTAAATTTCTGCACGGTGGTAATTGGATATAGTCAATTTGTATTACCTGGAAAGGTCCGTCTGTAGGAGGGATGTGGGATGGCTCAGTTGGAATAGTTTTCCCAACATTCTTCCTCAAACAAGTAAGACATGACATTGCTTTCTTACCAGCCTGAGAGGAAAATCCGGGAGCACACCAGTATGCTCTCACCAGTTTGCACATACCTTCTTTACCCAGGTGAGTCAGGCCGTGTGCTGCTTCAGCCAGGCTTGGATAGTATGTTCGGGGAGCTACAGGCTTACCTTCTCCATCCCTCCAGAGTCCTGAGGACTCTTGACCTTCGCCTTCCAGACCGCCTTTTCCTGCAGGGAACACAAATCTTGCATTTCAATTAATTTCTGCATGTCTAATGTCTGAAAAACCATCATAGTCTCGGTCGATACAGTCATAGGTTGCCCTGCTGCCCATTTAGCAGCTTCGTCTGCCCTGTTGTTGCCCAATGACACTGGGTCTTCTTCAATTGTATGGGCTTTGCACTTTATGACGGCTACTGTTCTGGGTAACTGTATCGCTGTCAGAAGTCCTTTTATGTGTTGTGAGTGTGCCACTGGTGTACCTGCTGCTGTCGTAAAGTTTCTAAGACGCCAAAGGGCCCCAAAATCGTGGACTACCCCGAAGGCGTACCTAGAGTCAGTATATATGTTGGCTGATTTACCCTCTGCCAATTCACACGCTCTCCTTAGTGCTACTAGTTCCGCCACCTGGGCTGAGTGAGGTGGGCCAAGGGGTTCAGCTTCTACCACATCCTGATCGTCTACAACAGCGTAACCAGTACATAGCTCTCCTGTCTCTGTCTGTCTATGGCAACTTCCGTCTGTATAAAACGTAAAATCTAAATTTTCTAAAGGGGTGTCACGTATGTCGGGCCTTGCAGTAAAGGTCTGATTCAGGTGTTCCATACAATCATGTGTGTCAGTACTCTTGCCTAACTCATCATCAACCAGGGTCTCCTCACCTCCCACCCTTTGTGTCTCTAGAGACACATACGGAAGGTATGTAGCTGGATTTAAGGTGCTACATCGTTTGATGGTGATGTTTGAGGGTGCCATAAGGGCTAGTTCCTACTTTGTGAATCTAGCTGAAGAAACATGTCTGGTTTGGGCTGAATTTAACAGAGCTGATACAGCATGGGGTGTATAGATAGTTGAATTGTGTCCTAATACTACGTCCTCGCTCTTACTCACCAGAAGAGCCGTTGCTGCTACATTTCTGAGACATGTTGGGAGTGATCTTGCCACATTGTCTAATTGTGCACTGTAGTATGCTACCGGTCTGCTAGCGTCACCATGTTTCTGTGTGAGGACACCTGCTGCACAACCATCAGCTTCTGTACAAAATAGCTCAAAAGGCTTTTCATAATCAGGTATTCCCAATGCAGGTGCTCTAGTCAGACTATCTTTAAGATTAAAGAACGCTTGCTCTGACTCTTCTGTGTGTACAACACATTCTGGTTTCGAGAAAGAGACTAGCTCCTGCAATGGTAATGCCAGAATAGAAAAACCTGGGATCCAGGATCTGCAGTATCCACACATCCCCAAGAAAGTACGAATCTGCTTCTGGCTCTGCGGCAGAGTCATGTGTTGTATGGCCTCAATTCTGTCGGTTGTCAGGTGTCTTAGCCCCTTAATGAGGCAGTGTCCTAAGTATTTGACCTTAGTCTGACATGGCTGTAATTTATCCTTTGCCACCTTGTGCCCTGTTTGTGAAAGATGAAGCAACAACAATTTAGTATCATGTAAACATGACATAAAAGAATCAGAGCACAACAACAAATCGTCCACATATTGAATTAGAACAGACCCATTGTGGGGTTGAAAGGATTGCAAACAGTCATGTAAGGCTTGGGAGAAAATACTGGGGCTGTCAATGAACCCCTGGGGTAATCTGGTCCATGTGTATTGCACTCCCCTGTAGGAGAATGCAAAAAGGTATTGGCAGTCAGGGTGAAGAGGTACTGAGAAGAAAGCAGAACATAGATCAATGACAGTAAAATGACTGGCAGACGGTGGAATCTGCATGAGGATGACAGCTGGATTTGGGACTACGGGGAATTGGCTCTCAACAACTTTATTAATTCCTGTTAAGTCCTGGACTAATCTATAGCCCCTCCCCCCATTCTTCTTCACAGGGAAAATGGGACTATTTGCTGTACTGGCTGTACGAATTAAAATCCCTTGTTGTAACAGCCTCTCAATAACAGGATATACCCCTAGTTCCACCTCCGGTTTTAATGGATACTGTGGGATTTTTGGAGCTATCCTACCACTTTTTAGATTGACCATGACAGGGGCTACGTTTGCAATCAGTCCAGTGTCCTGTCCATCTCTGGTCCATAGGGAACCTGGTATTTCCAGCAACATCCCCTTTACTTGAGATGGACTTTGTTCTATAACAGGAGAGTATAACATTAACCTTTGAGGGGTGTCCAATATATCCTGTACCTCATGTGCGACCTTCTCCGGTATATCTAAGAACACACCATCAGAAGTACAGTATATGACACATCCCATTTTACATAACAAGTGTCTCCTTAGCAAGTTAGTAGGAGCCGCTGCAGCTAAGAGAAATGAATGCTTAGTATGCAGGGGCCCGATAGTAACTTCAGCGGGTTTAGTTAGAGGATAATGTAACACTTTTCCCGTTACCCCCATAGCTGGAATGGTTTTACTGGTCACCTGTAGATTGAAAGGAGAGGTTATCACAGATCGGGCCGCCCCTGTATCTACGAGAAAAGTTTGTTTCCTACCAGCTATGTCAACTATCATTCTTGGTTCTTCACTCTGACTCTCAGTTAACCTCACTGGCTGTAGACTACAGGTATGACCTGGCCCCTAGCACTGACTATTGATTTCCCACGCAGCATTTGCTGCTGTAATATGCGCGGGTAGATGTGAGTCTTCTAGTCTATGTGAATCCCTCCTTGGAGGATATCTATGTGACCCACCCTTCTGTGTATTAAGTCTTTCCTTTTTACAATCTCTCATGTAATGTCCTTCCTCGTTACAGTTGAAACACCTGATCACTTTAGGTTTCTTGTTATATGGGTTGTATGCTGTGGTCGTGTATGCACCCTTTCTAGAGCCTGTATACTTACCGTCATTAACCTATCACTTTTCTCCTCCCTTTTTCTAAAAAGGTTTTTGTCATGCTCCACAGCAGACTCCCTAAGAGAGTCTACTGTGACGCCTCTCCAATTAGGTAATGTGGTTTGTACTCTCGTCTTTAAATTTTCTCTAAGGCCATCCATCAGTACTCTTACAGCTACCTCCCTGTGATGTGGGTCCTCACTTATGTTGGATATCCCAGTAAACCGTGTTATCGCTGCTATAGCTCTAGTGAAGTAATCTGCTGCTGTTTCACTATCCTTTTGTTTAATGGTGAAAATCTTACTCCAATTTACTACTACTGGAAAATAGATTTGTTCTATATTCTTTTGGTTAATTTCATCAGTCAAGGTGTCATCTTCCTCCAACAAACAATCTTCAATGAATTTTTGTATGTTAGTATTGGGAGGAAGACACGCCCTCAACACTACACGCCAATCCTTATTGGTTGGTTCGTGGGCATTCCCTAAGTCTTTAACAAATTTCTGACACCAACTCTTTTCTAGGGTCTGGGAATTCAGTCATAATGGAACGTAATTCTGATCTAGTCCAGGGACAATGCATTGTAACATTTCTTAAAGGAACTACACCATCCTTATCCGGTTTCCCATTGGGAACTGATATTGTGCGGACCGGGAACGCACCCTCTGGTACACTGACTTCAGGGGACACTACAGGATTTGCTGGTTCTAGATTTAGAACGCTTTCACTCCTAGTGATCACGCTACTCTCACCTATCTCAGCCATTTTCTCGTACTTGCGCTGAGCCTCGAGTACATTAACAGCATGGGCAATGGCCGAAATCACAGTGGGTTCATCTTCATTTTCAGATACATTTGATTTAAACTGGCTTAAAACAGGATACAACTTAGCAATTTTTCTATTTTCAGTTTTAACAACGGCTGTACTTACCCCTCCCGCCACATAACGTGGCGGGGGCGCGCTTGCGCTGAGTTCGCCACGCTTCTCACCGGTTACATCCGCCTTGCTCGTGCTTTTCGCCACGCCTACTTCCGGTTTGCATTCGCTGCTCTGCCACGTGTTGCCTTCCATTTGCCACAATTTTAAACAATCATTATGTCTATTTCTCTTTTTCGTTGACTTGATCAACCATACTTTATCTTTTACAGTATTTAGTACCTCTGCATTAAAACTTCCTATTGTTGGGAAAGGCCTATCACAAGCTTTGGTCATCTCGACCCACGTGTCACAATACACAGTTGCGTATGCACCATATTTCTTACACGTGAGAAACCTCGCTGAACCAATAGGGCCTTCCTTAGGCAGTACACTGACCATCTCTAGCGTATGCTTAGCACCCATGTTGAACAATATAACAACTCTGTTGCTACAATCACAGCTAGAGATCTCTAATGCTCGGTGAACGTATTTCCTTTAGCCGCGTTCACTCGCTTTTCTCGCACCCGGCGAGGATCCCTAATACAGAAATATCAGTGTGGGCCCCAAGGGCTATCAGCTCCTCGATACCCTGGCTCAATCACAAAATCTGCTGAGTTTATTATAACTGGGAGAACAAAGTCAATACAATCAACCAGCCTTTCCAATATAATTCCTCCTAGCTGCTTCACCAATTCGCACTAAAGATGCGATTAGATCGCACTGCCTACCAATACTAATTATTAGCAAACCTTGCGATCTATTGGTAGCGCTTTACGAAAACCCGGTTTTCGCATTCGGTATACCTGCCCTGTATACCGTCCTTCAGTTGGGCAATCCGCCTCGTCAGACAGCAACTGAGCACAATGAATAATGAACAGTGTATCTACGTTACAACATCACACACTATACACCTTTTCTGCGCAGAAAATCAAAAGTTCCCAACAACAGTAATAATATCTCAGAGGCTTTCACAAGTAATTATACTATACATGTACAATAACTATCAAAACGATTGTTTAACCACGTGGCAAGTCTACCGGAAGTTTGCGTACGCACAGCAGGAAATACACATACGCTAAGCAATGCAATACAGTTAAAACGCACAATGACAGAAAAAAGAAACAGTTTTCTCTTTTGTCCCTAGGTTCTAGTTAGCGTGCCCTAGATAATGCAAAACGGACATTGACTTTGTTGAGGAACCAAAATCGGTTGGTCTTGCGTATCATCGGCAACGAAACTTCCAAAGCTCACGAGCCCCCAAATTGTTATGTGCGTATTGTCGCTAACCAATAACGATTGTCGAACCTCGATTTGTGTTTCCAAAGCACAAAGATTTATTCGCAACAAGTAGAATAATATGCTCAAGCGAAGTAATAGTAAATACAGCCGTTACTTATCGCAGGCGCTCTGGATCCAGTGCAGTCATTCAATCCTGACGTCTGGGGACAAGATGTCTGCATGCTGGATCACAAGCTGCTGCTTATATACACAATCAAATACAGTAATACAATGAAGATGGTATAGCTTGCATCTATTGGTCCAGGTCTCAGGAATGTCCAAGGGGTTGTCAATCATTGGCTGGTTCATCCTAAGGAATCCAAAGGAGGGGGTCATCTCTGCAGGGGGTATGCTCTGCTCTTCCCGCCAAGATTCCTTAGTCTTAAGTAGTTCATAATTCCCTATCATTCATAACTTGTGTATGCACTCTGCGATTCCCTCGCAGAGTGAACCAAACAGTAGGATATGTAACAAGGTTCAGTATGATACCACTCATGATGTTATTCCTTCAACCCGTTCCGTGTATTTCACTAATATGTATGTAACTCTGATATAACATATAAATACTACTATATTTCGACATAACTGACTATGTGTTGCAACTACCATTAATGTGTACTATTTTATAAGTATGCGTGTTCGTGCGAATGTATGGTAAAAGACCAATTACTGTTGCTGCCACGTGTAGTGGATGCGTACGCCCTTTCACGCCGTAGCGTGCCCTTGTACGTCGATGCGTACCGTACGCATCTTTTCAGACAAAGACAACCAAGTTTGCTAGACTTTAATTGAAATGACTTTACCCAATTTGCTGACTTCGACACCATATTTTCTCAGGTACATCCTTCAGGCACTGTGATAGTGTTACCTCATCTTGAGATGTGTTTTCACTTGGTTGTGTCAAAAACACATGTACTGCTGCTTCTATCTGATTAGATATGTTGTCTAGAAGTTGACTGGTGTATTCCATCACTTCTGGGGTATATTTAATGCATGCTCTCATTAACTGTAATATGTCTGCACCCAGTAGATTTACAGGACAAGTGTTTGAAGTGAGAAACACTATAGGGACAGGAGAACAGTCTTTGTTTACTTGTATCTTCACTTTTTTTTTTCCTAAGGTGAATGGGCTGTTCTGTCAACCCTGATGCTGTTACATAATCAGAGGTCACTAATTCTTGTGGTACTAGATCTTGTCTTAATACTGTTTGGCTTGTCCCCATGTCAATTAAACAGTCCAATTGTTGACCAGTGGGCAGTGTAATTTGCACAATAGTTCCAGGCAGCTTACCTTCTTTTGAGGTGTTTACAAGAACTGAACAAGGTGTTGACAACGGGGAGCCATATCTTCATTGGTCACTGCTTATGGTACCCTGGGGACTGCCGGTTTCTCTTTGCTGCTGCTGCGATTTCTTGTATTTCCTGCAGTCCTTCATGTAACATGGTAATTTACACCAAAAACATCTGCAAGTCATGTCCTCACCTTTATTCCTTTGCCTTGAACTTACTGTTTTTGTTCCTTTGGGCTGCTACCTAACTTGCCATGTTCCTTTTCCCTGTACCAGGTGTACAGTTACCTGAGGAGTCTTTTAAGCCTTCTTTTCCCTTTTTTCTGCTTCCTGGTCCTCCATTTCTTCTAGTACCTGCAGCAAAGATGACATTTTCATAGACAATGCTTCAGGCCATTCAGTAAAGAGTTGGCTTCTTACCTCATTCCTTAGACCATTCAAAAACTTTGTCTTTAACATTCTTTGACCATCTGGGGTTTCTGTAGGATACCCATCATCATTTTGTCCAAATACATCCTTACTGAATCATTTCTCTGTGCTATGTCTGCTGCTGCTGGTGCTTTTAACTTTTGGTCATGACACCACCATTGTACTCTTGCTAGAAATTCAATACCACTATTATACATATTTCTTTCCTCTACAGGGGGTGCAAGGTGAGTAAAAGCTCCCCTGTCACCATCTGCTGCTTTTGCTGCTAACCCCATTATTTGAGTCATCACTCCTTCCCCAAATAACAGTGTGCATACTTGTTGCAGGTCTATCCAACAGGGATTCCACACTGTCTGTATTCTGGTGAAATAGGCAGAAAATGCTGCTGGACTTTTCCTAGGGTCTGGTACTTCCTGTATAATTGTATGCATATCAGACTTATACCAGGATGAATAGGTTTCTTGTGGGTTAGGTAAGTGTCTCCTATTATTAGCATCTTTGACATTATCTGCATTAAAATCCTTTGTATTCTGACTGGATACATATTAGTGTGAACATGCAATACTTGCTTTTTCAATGTTATTCTCCTTCTCACCCCTGGCTCTGTTGTTTCTCTTAGTGGACTGGTATTGTGATCCTTCAACTGGCTTATCATCTTTGGTGTCTTGGAATCATTTTCCTTTTTCCTGCAAGAATTATCTGTACAAGAAGGTGCATCAGGTTCTAACCAATTATCACAAAATGGATATTCCTCATATCTTCCTGGGACACATTTTCTGCATGCTGGACACTGTCTCTCTAGGAAATCATTTCTTTCATTATTAGCAGAGTGAGGGTGGATTTGAATTTGGGTTTGTAACGTGATTGGTGAAGTGCTACCTGTGTCCACTGGGGTCACTGAATGAGTTGCTAAATTGTGGATGTGTATCAAGTGTTAGTTGTGCTGTGTGATCTAGCTGTTGAGGTGGAGCTGGTATATCTGGTCTATTGCCGGGTTGCTGTGGTGGAGCTGTAGGATCAATATAAGGTGGTGGCATGTCTAATAGACCTGTACCCATATGTGGATCCTGTCTTCTTTTAATTTTTTAACTCCTTCTATTCCGGTTGAAAAATATTTGTAAACTATAAAAAGAAATATAACCAAAAAACTGACAAATAGAGCAATCATGCAAATTTCTGTTGCAGCTGCAACCATTTTTGCTTTCTTATTTCATAATCAGCAGGATGCCCTTTTACAATTTTATTATGTAACCCAGGTGGTAATTTCTTTATTCTGTATAGACAGATAGGCTTCCCCTCAAGGGGTATGTGATTAACTGGCCAATATAGCAACACTTCAGACCAAAAATACCCTATATTTTGCTGCAATATATTCTTATTTAAATGCACATTTACCGTACAATAATACTGCTTTACATCCACAACACATCCAAAAACAGTTCTATCAATTACAGCTTCCAGTGTAGGAACAGTATCACCAGGATGCTTTCTAAGTATAAAAGCACATAAACAGTCTGGACAATAACCAAATTAATTATTAAAATGCAATCGTGAGTACTTATGACTTAGTTTAGATTCAACCATATGCATAGCGCTTTTATGCTGTCAAACAGATATCTGGGTTCAAAGAATCTCTCTTGCCATATACAGATGAACAGCTTTCAGACACACACCAAGAACACTGTACACAGAGTAAATCAGTGTAAAAATCCCAGCTGAAATTTACTCACCGTACGGACTTAAACTGTCCCATGATTCTAGCTGATGCTGTAAGCGTTGCTTGTCATCTGTGCAGGTTGTCCGAGATCCCGGCTATACGAGCCCCCACGTAATATTAGGGTAATGTATCTCTCCTTTATCAAGTCCCTTCAGATATCTGTGAGATAATGCTGGTTAACCAGGAGATCAGTAATCAAGACACAGACATGTCAATGTAAAGATGTATGCTGAGCTGAGCTCGTTTATTCTTAGGTTACATTTATACCTTGAAAAAGCGTTTGATCTGGTTATAAGACAAAAGTATATGATTGATATTTTCCTGATTAAATATAAAATATCTGACACAGATAAATAGTTTTCTTCGTGTGACTTTTTTATGGTTTCTTCTTATCTGTTTCCGCTGGTGCCAGTACTCCCAATGTCACCATCTGTTCTCCCATGTTCTAGGCCTGCACCCGGGGTCCTAGTGATATCTTAGGCTGGAGCTGTTTTTTCCGCTGATTATGCTGAATATATTTTTTTTAAAGTCAATAACAACAATTTTAACTCCTTCACATATCATTATTACCACTTAGTACTGAGGAACCAAAAGGTCCCTCCACAGAGTCAATACTTGCAGTGTTGACACTACTTTTTGAAGACCTCTGCAATTTGCCATGGCATGCTGTCAATCAACTTCTGGGCCACATACTGACTGATGGCCGCCAATTCTTGCCTAATCAATGCTTGGAGTTTGTCAGAATTTGTGGGTTTTTGTTTGTCCACCCACCTCTTGAGGATTGACCACAAATTCTCAAGGGCATTAAGGTCTGTGGAGTTTTCCTGGACTTTGTGAAAAATAATATTTGTGTCACTCTCAAAACTTTTTGCCATGATTGTATGCATAATCACACCCAGGTGGTTGGCCCAAGGACAATGCCATCTTGCACCATTTAACATTGTTCCATTGGACTCATCTTTTAAATGCCTACTAATGCAGCCAATGTTCATCTAATGAGCTTTGACACTGCCGCTGCTGTCCCACTAAAATGTATTTCTGCTGACTCTCTCCAATGTATTGCAGCTGACCCTCCAAGGTGTGTCACACATGCTGCCTAAGTGTTTACTACATGGAAACTGTTAGACAACTCTTCCTACTCTTTTTTAAAATGAAAATGTAATTGATGTAGACATATTTTATGAGGATGATGATTAGGGTGATGATTGATGTCATTTGTCACCACTGAGGAAGCTTACCACTGTTATCCAAATGCCCATGATCCATTTGTTCACATTCCTATCTATTCTCCAGTTCAACAACCAAAATGTTGACTTTTGTGGGGACCCAAACAAATCAAGCACTTCTTCCCCAAAAATGGCAGTCCCTGTCATTGAGTGCTTTTTTGTTATACTATGTCAATGTCCTTTTCAACATATGGGTTTTGGTTTCAAGGACAATGCCATCTTGCACCATTTTAACATTGTGCCCTTGCTGACCGAAGTTGAGGCATTTTATCCACTCTGATCTTAATGAAAGATTTTGTAACTCTGCCATTGTTGCATTTACTTTCTTTAATTAAAATAAAAAATAATTAAACACTAAACTTTCTATACAGTTCTCTAACTTCATCACATAGTGTCAATTGTCAGCCACCATATCTTTATCTATACATGTATTATTTGCCAGTGCAAAATTCTGTCCACTTAATTCTCAGAATGTGGACATTCAATTACATTGTCTTGTTAATACTACAGATGCTATGTCCCAAAGAAATCTGCATCAATGCCAGTTTTACTTGCTTAGTTGTGTGGGAAGGCCAACTACAGGCCAGTCAGGTTTTCATATTTTTTAAAAGTTAACTAATATAACATATATGTGTATTTCATATTTATATATATCTCATATTGATATCCATGACATATTTATTTATATTATACATTACATGCATAACATATTTATTATATACATTCCATATTGATATAAATAAATTTTGTTATATATGGCATATTTATTGATATGCATGACATATTTAATTATTTATATATGACATATTTATATACTTGCAAATATATACAAGTGAAGAGTCCCCTTGTTTGATTCACAAGGGCAGAATTATGGCACATAAAACTACTGTTCAGTCAGATTTACCTTACTCGTAACTTTAATAAAACAAGGTGTTTGTCACACTCCGCTCCCCGGGTATCTCCACCCAAGCCTCTAAACACTGACTATCACTTTAAACTTCTCTTCCTAGTACAGGCTGTCAGCCACGGCTTGCACCTGTGATTACTTTCCCTGTGTGTTAGTCAGTTCTGCCATTGGTCAGCCTCCTTTTATAAAGTCCCTCCTTTCACCTTCTCATTGCTGATTCTTCAAGTCATACCTGACCTGATTCTGATGCCTCCTCCGTGATCCACATCCCGTGGAAACTGTGCTTCATTGCTGTGTGTGTCTGGACCCTGCTGATCTCTGCGCACCTGTACCACTACCCGTGGTATCTCGATGATCAACACCCGCTACCTACTCGACCTGCACTGCTGACTACTGCTGTCTTGTTCCACATTCCGTGGTAAGCTGTGCTTCATCGCTGCTGTGTGTCTGGACTCCATTGATCTCTACACACCTGTTCCACTACTATTATCAACACTTTGGAGATCGCAACGGAAGATTGTGCTGCCCTGTGTCATCTGGTGCGCACCTAACTGACGTTTGTTGCACGCTGGATCTAGGCGCCTTTCACTGCAAGCGGTGTGGAGTGGCAGGAGTGTACTACGGAGCTCCGATTTCTCTGTCATACCTATTAACAAGAGCGAGAACATTTCTGCTACAGGATTCATAACTGAATGAAGGTATCGGTCTTTTTGAATTGTCGACAGGAATCTGGTAAGAGACTTGTTTAACCTTTATATGGAATCAAGTGGAATCTGGTAATGGCATCTGTGGCCTTTTCTCCCCCAATATATTGAATAACAGCTCTATACTACAGCCGCACATTTGGTTTGGAAAATTACTGTTTGATGGAGAAATCCTCCCATGATATAACGCACAATATGGCAGCGCCGCTTTAAATTTAAGCGCTGAAGACGCCGAACTTGCGGGTGTTGAAGAACCCGTAGCTTAATACATTTACCCCCTGGTAGGGATCGCGACCTGCGGGCGAACACCGCTAAGCCCAAGTCACCTTGCGGTGACCCCTGGTGAAAACCATTCATCCGTTAGACTCCGTGCCCTGCTGGGAGTAACATCAAGTTGGGCAGGTCCAAGAGTCCAGAGTACCAAACCGTGACACTGCTATAGACGAAGACCTAATGAAGGTTTAAGGGGTTTATTATCACACCTGACATTGCCAACTATAACAAGTCTTCATCTGTCAAAGGTCATTCACAATCTATTGTAATGGATCAGAAAAATCAGTGTTGTACACACAATAAACATTGACCTTTTATGAAGAGAGTGATAAGAAACAGACACCAAACAGTACTGCAGCACTGCTCTGATCTAATACAGCTTGTCTCTGCTTTACCAGTTATTGCCCTTCCAAAACATGCACTTACAAAAAAACTGATCAACATAATAATGTTGCCAATAGCAACCAATCAGATTCTAGCTTCCATTTATTTAGTACATTCTACAAAATGACAGCTCTCCACTTTTTCAGACCCACAGTTTAGTAAATATACCTCTTTTTCTTCCTCCTCTATGCTTGCTTTGCCACTATTGCTTAAACACTGGACTAGATTTCAATGTATTGCAATTATTTTTCATGTTACATTGTAAGGATTTTTAAGTTAAGTTCATTAACACTCACATTTCTACAAATATCTTTTTGCACAGCTGATCCTCCCTCAGCATTCAGGAAGTTTCATCCTGATAGGCTAAGTTCTGGATCAGTATGTAAGTTTCTGGGGTGAGTCAAACATTCAAAATACTGAGTACATGTAACGAGCCGCGGCTCCACGGCTGGCCGCCACGGCTCGCTTCCTTCTGTCCTTGGCATGACGACCGGGATGTCACTTCCCCCTTCTTCGTCCCGGTTGCACAGGCAACAACTGGGACGCTCAGCTCTCCCTGCCACCGCGCCCACCAAGTGTCCAATAGCCGGACATGTGCGCGCATGTGTGTGTGAGTGCAGCCTGGCTGATTGGAGAATGGCAGCTGTGCACTCTGATTGGTGATTGGTCTACATTACTACTTAAGGCAGTGAGGACTGAGCCTCACTGCTGGTTATAGCTTCCTGTTGCTGTGGCTTACCTGCTCCTTTCTTCTGCTCCTGCTCTTGTGTTATTCTGGATAGATTCTTTGTGTATGACCCCTGGCTTGCTTACTGGACTTTGTTGGATTGCCTGTCACCCTGACCTCTGCATGTATTCCAGATACGTTGCTTTTTGCCGGCCCTGACCCTTGCCTGGACTTCACTCTGCTGCCTGCTGTTGCCCCTCTGACCTCGGCCTGTTTGCTTGACTCCTTTACTATCTACTATCAGGCCCTCGCCTGCGCTGCAGTAATATTATAAACTTGTACTGCTCTGAGTTAAAGACCTGGGGGCATCTGAGTACCTGTGACCGCGTCCAGCTCTACGGGAAAGGCAGCTGATATAGGTGTAGATTTCTCCTGCCTATTCTACAAGTTTATGATATTTGCTGCCAGCCCTAACAGTAATAACAGTACACAGGGGAGTCATTGCCAGTGGTCCTTATGACTGTGGACACATATGTATGTATAACTGATATGACCTCCTGTTGCAAGGCCATTGTTTGTTTCTTGGAAAAAGGGACGCCTGGTAACATCTGTGGCATATATGCAGAGATGAGTGAAGTTATACCAGAAATAATTCTGCATTCTGAATTTTGTTGAATTTGTTGTCTATAACTAAAGCTGGGAAAACAATGGTGTCAATTCATTCTACTGTGGTTGGGATATAATAAGGAATACGCCTAATGATAGGGAAATTATAACCAAAAAGAGGAGGATAAACTCCTAGTGGAACACTTCAAATATGCTAACCAAAGAATTGTTGCTATATACTGCTATCAACTATCAACACGTATCTATGCATGATTCTTTCTTGACCATAATAATTTTATTAAACTTTAATTATTTCTATTTCACTTCAAAGATAATTTGAACATTAATGGAAGGTCTCAGGAAGTATCTAGAATTTTCTTTTTATATTACAGGCTGTTTGTGTGTGAATAGTTCCTCTTCATGAGGCATACTAAAGCCATTTAAATCATTCCTCATTCAACGGCTCCCTCCAGTGTTACATCAGCCTGTAACTGATTAAAAGTGGTCTATTAATGCAAAGTAATAACTGACTGTAATGTTACAAGCAAATTTCATTATAAACAAAACATAACATTTTACAGAGTCTTCTAGGTAAAAAGCATAAATGACACATATATAATTTCTGAATATGTACAGTATGATATATTATGGACATAAATATTTCATTGAATTCATTTATTCAGAATGTTGTCCCATTACTAAAGCTTCTGAACAGCTGAGCAGAACTAGAACTAGCAAAAAGTATTTGATACTGACACATTTACTAACTTTGCACTTGGTGGCAAAATTTGCAGTGAGCCACAGCATAAAATAAGCAATTCACTATTAAATGTCTAGTGCAGGTTAGACAATAAAAGCAGGTGTCTGATTGGTTTAGTGCATATTTCACAGCTAAAACATACTTGACTAATCACCAGGAATGTCCAGGAGACTCCTGAAGTTTGGAAAGTTCTCCCACATTCCCAAGAGTCATTCTTCCAGATTCCAAATCACTTTCGCCTCGAATCACATCGTCATGGCCCAGTGTATCTTAGCCCCTACCCTGTGTCGTTGCACGAGAGTATGGGCAAAGATAACACAAATTGTGTCATCAATACCCCACGTACTTGTCTTTTCAACCTCCCATCCGGGTACTCTCAGAAGCGAGGTTAAAAAAATTAGGCAGCTATGAACTAAATGCAATATTAATAAATTAACTCTAAGGGTTTCCCACACAGTACTATAAAAAAAACATAATATGTGTGTAATGGTTCTAAATTATTATTATTATAATTATAATTATTATTATTATTATTATATGATAAAATGTTTTGCAAATGATCATTAACTAACTTGCAATGGTGGCTTAGAAGATCAGACTCCAATTTCAAGACAATTTTTCAAATACAAGATATAGCTTTGTGTTTTAGCTTTATATTTCGGAAATGTAAAGTATGTATTGCTGTGCTTTTTAGTGAACTCTAACCAGTCAAAATTCACCAGAACATGAAATCAATGATAGCATTAAGCTTAAAAGTTTCTGTAGCAGCCTGCAGCTGAGAGTGGCAGGGACATAATCATGGTCCTGGGGCAGAGATGAGTACATTGGGGCATTGGGCTATATTGGCATTAATGGGCAATGTGATGACATTGTGGGGTTACATTCTGATATTATAAGGATATATGTTAGCATGATATAGTCATAGATTATATGGTGGCATAATGCAGATTGTATATGATTGCATGACATGGCTGTATAACAATGACATTCAACTTTACAGAGTGGATATTGTGATGGTATCTGTTGAGGATACATCAGATCTTTGGCTGTAAAGGATAAACAGTTGGGTATTATGTGAGTAGCATTTTTGTTGTTGCCATAGTACAAGAGTACATTTTCACTGTACCATACACAACACTTAATAAATATGTTTTGATTACTTAAATATTCTGCCGTGCATGGTAACAGAGCACAGTATACTTCATGCTCTGTCTTGTGAAAAGTCATCAAAAGGATCACTTTGTATATTTTAATGTTAACAGACCTGACTCCTTGAATTGTATATTATGTGGTAAGGCATTATGGATGAGTGGTAATGTCTCAAAATGATGCACTATAATAGATTCCCAGGAGTCAAGTATAATTTTAGTATAATCAGACATTTGATTTATAATTAATATCTGATGTGGTTGCCAAGGCTTACAAAATGTTTGTGTTTTAAACATCGCGTTATAAAGCAATATGTTATGGGTTTGTAATTTAAATCTGCTGCACAGCTGCAACAGGAAATGTATCATTTTAAAAAGTGCAAATGAATGGTAGTTTTTTTGCGTGCAATAGAAAGAGTTATTCATATAATTCCACAATATATGTAAACATTTCAGTAGCTTATGAGAACTGAAGATATTTAAGCTAAAGTTATGATTTTATAGTTCAATGTTTCCCAAATCTCGTCCTCAGGGCCATCAAACAGTGCATGTTTTCCAGGTCTCACAGTATCACAAGTGCAATCATTAGTATCACCTGTGGATCTCTTACAATGTGTCAGTCAGTAACCACTACAACTAGTCTCCAGCACGACAATATGGAAAACATGCACTGATAGGGATCCCTGAGAACCAGATTGGGAAACATTGCTATAGATTGTAAGATTCCCAGTAGGTCCAACTTATCTCGTTGTGTGTCTGGAAATATCCAGTCTTGTTTTAAAACTGTGTTTGTTTCCAATTGTAAAGCACTGTGGGGTATACTGTTGCTTTATTTACATAATTGTTAATTTTTGCCATAAAATAGTCCACATAAAAAAATTATCTCCAGTTATTAGAGAGTTAAAGAATGGAGGCGGGACTCACACCAAATTGTATGTCAGAGCCTCTACTGGATTAGTTGAAGAGGTGTAGTAGACCCAGATTCTGATTGAAGAATGGTTATGTCAATCAAATTAAATGGACGTCTGATAGTATAAACCACCATTTTTTGCAGGACAGCAAATGAAGTCCCTTGTAAACTCACTAGTCATTTATCTGTTGGGGGAAAAAGGATCTCAAACATTTTGTCATACATGCATCTGCAAACACTGCAGGTTGATGCTATGCACCTCATGTTAAAATACACAAATTGAATGTTGCTAAATTTTTACATTATAGCACAAAGCATTTTCATTCAGAAAATTCTCCTGCAAGCCACTTAACATTTAAGAAAGTTAATGGATTACTGCAATATCATATTAAATAGAAAAGGGTCTGCTGAATAAGAAATAGAACAGGGTTTGCTGACTTAGAGATTTAAAACACAAGCTGATGCAATCTGGACCTGGCAGTTAAAGCACATGCATGTGTATTTGCACTGTGTTTGCTTCAACGGTGTTAGCTTCTATCCAGGGCCGGACTAGCCATCTGGCATTTCTGGCATTTGCCAGAAGGGCCGATGGTCAGTTGGGCCGGTCCGGTCCCCTGCGCAGCGATCATGTGAGTATTTGAATACTCACATGATCGCATCCAGGGCAGTCAGTGTAGTACAGCCTGTCACTGACAGGCTTCCTGGTGACTGGCTCCTCCCCAGGAACCAGCCACCAGATGAAATGTGCCGCGCGCAGCGCTGCATGTCCTGGCCGGCCCTGTCAAGCTGTCTGAGGAGCGGACAGCAGAAAAAGGCAAAGACAACGGAAATGAATAGAGACATGAAGGTGAGTACACTAAAGGGGGGGAGGAGAATTGTACATAGAAAACGGGAAGAAGTGAAAGGATGCCACTGGGGGGGAAGTTAATGTTCCCTTTGGGCCATTTCTGTGTGTACCATCAAATATCTTTGTCCGATATATCTTCTATCCTTGCTAGTCCCAGTATATGTTTATATGGTTGACTGCAGCCATGCAAATATATAAATATGTGTAATATATTAATATTTTATTGTGAATATATAATGAATTTATGAGGATTTTACAACCTATGATTATTTTATGCTCAATTTACAATACAGTTTGAAATAACCTATGTAAGTGACTTAAGAAACTGAACATGTTTGTCTTTTGCTGTTTCATTAGATGTCCCCTGAAGTTATATATTTGTTTTTAGTAAATTGATCTATTATTTCTGCGGAACACAGTGCATTGCGACTGTTCCCCCTGAGATCATGGTAAGTCTACGTCCTCTAACATGCCAATGCGAACCCTCGCAATGTAAGTTTTCAAAACCCGCCCAATCTTTATTAATCAGAACGACCTTTGGTGATTATCTGTCGCCCGCAAACACTGCAAAGTTGAAAATCCAAATATTGGAGTAAAGAGAAACTTTTTTTTTGAGACACAATGGACCTTTAGGCCATGCTGGGTAGTGCCAACCTGTCTGCATGTCTCTCCTAGAATGTAATGTTACGTGAAGACCCTTCACTGTTATTATCCCTTATGAAAGAGTTCATCACATTTGAATAGTACATAGAAAACGGAGAGAAGTGAAAGGATGTCACTGGGGGGAGGGAAATAAGAGACAGTATGCCACTCAGGGGATGGGGGGTATAAGAGACAGTATGCCACTCAGGGGATGGGGGGTATAAGAGACAGTAGGCCACTGGGGGGGGAAATAAGAGACAATATGCCACTCATGGGATGGGGGGTATAAGAGACAGTATGCCACTCATGGGATGGGGGGGCATAAGAGACAGTATGCCACTCAGGGTATGGGGGGTATAAGAGACAGTATGCCACTCAGGGGATGGGGGAGTATAAGAGACTATGCCACTCAGGGGATGGGGGGGATAAGAGACAGGATGCCACTCGGGGGAGGGGAATAAGTGACAGGATGCCACTCGGGGGGGGAGGGGGGGGTGAGAAGAGCCAGGATGCCACACGGGAGTAAGAGAAAGGATGCCACACAGAAAATGGGGGGGGGAAGGGATGCTGTATAGTCCATAATTATTCCTAATGAATATATAAACTCACAGTGTATACAAATATAATTTAGTGGTGTTAATATGTTCACTCTGTGGCATAATATGGTTTGGGGGCACTACTGTATTGCATTATGTGATTTGGGGGCACTACTGTATGGCATAATATGATTTGGGGGCACTATTGTGGCATAATATCAACTGGGGGCAGTATTGTGGTATAATATCATTTGGGCGTACTATTGTACAAACTGGGGCACTATTGTGGCATAATATGATTTGGGGGCTATTAATTGAAAGTGGGGCTGTTTGGGAAAAAAATAACGTCTATTTATTAAATGTGAATAGGAACTATTTAATGGCAGTGATGGTTGCGGGAAATAGGTATATTTGTTAAACGTAAATGCGATTTAATTTATTGTTGGGGCTATTTGGAGGGAGATATATAGGTTTATTAAACGTGAATACTAGTATTTTAATGTTTAGACTGGAGGGAGGCCTAATTATAAAACATGGGTTGCATTGATTAAACACCAGGGCTGGTTGGATGTTTCTAAATTACATGTACCCATTTTTTTTTCCAAAATAGGGCCTCCAGCATTCGAGGATCCAGACAAGCAGCTACTAAAGACACCAGCAGCCACAGGTGGTGAAAGTGACAAGAACACTGGAGAGGAATTCCCGAATTTTGGTGACTGTCTCATTTAGTGAGATTTGGTCCGACTACAAGGACAGTTGGGAGGTAAGTACCACTTCACACTGTACTGCTTATTAAGGCAGAGCTGCGTGCAACTAACAGTATTGCACACAGTATTGCCTGTGTATTTGTCTAACATTATGTCTAATATGAAAACCATGTTACATAATAGGGGCCCCCTGTCTTAAATACCCCGTGCCCCCCAGGCATTAATCCAGCTCTGGTTAGGAGGAGGGAGCGGATAGCTGCTCCCAGTCCCTGGATAGGACACAGCCTGCAGAGCAAGCCGAGGAGCTCTAAGTCTCACAAGATGTGGTAATCTCGTGAGACTAAGAGCTTCCCTGCTAACTCTATAGAAAGTTCCCACCCTGATGGATGTCAGCAGCACCAGAAGCATAGATAAGTACAGTGGGCTGGGGGTGTCATAATGTGCCTGGGGGGATGGCGTGATGTGGATGGGAGGGTGTGATAAATGTAATGTTTTATTATAATGTATGTATCAATGTCCCATGTTGGCCACACCCACAACACAATGTGGCCACGCCCTTTTCGGCATCGCCGCACAGCGGCGGCATCCATTTTCTTTCCTACTGTGCCTCAGGTGGGCCTGTGTAATTTAAATGCCAGGGCTGATTTTTAGTCCCAGTCCGGCCCTGTTTCTATCATTATAATAATGCAATCAATAAGATGAGATTCCTGTGTGTTTTAGATCTCACAATGGGTCCATCTGCATTGGGAATGTAACTAGTTGTTTGTAGTGGTATATAAAACAGAGATTACTATATACCTGATATACAAACATGCTGAAAAGGATATACCAATATTAAAAGCAGTGTGATACAAGAGTGAATAGGATGACAGTGATGTCTCACAACTGATAAGATTGGTAATATACAGGAAACTGAACTTTGCTGAATAGTCTCTGCTATGATAAGGTGAAATGTTTGCAATGTTATAGCATAAAATATTTTCATTTTGAAAACATTTATTGTGCTGATGCACATTTAGGCATGTTAGTGTTGCATTAGAATGGGAAACAATTTCTCCTATGTTACGTTCAATATTTGTGTGTTTCTATTATTTATATGTGAGGAATATAACTCCAACATATAAAAGGAGAAATTGTAAAACATGTATAATATGCAGATGTACAAACCTCACATATTAAGGTGTTGTAGATCTCCTGGATTATATTTAACCCTTTTAAATATCCCTTTGTTACTTTTTTCTTATTTTTTCACAAATCCTAATTTTTCTTGCTATTTCACTAAAGGAAAGCACAGTTTGGAATAGGAATTATAGTGTGTGTGTGTGTGTGTGTGTGTGTGTGTGTGTGTGTGTGAGTGTGTGTGTGTGTGTGTGTGTGTGTGTGTGTGTGTGTGTGTGTGTGTGTGTGTGTGTGTAAATGAGCAAGAGGAGAAGAAGTGGCACTTGAGTAAAGTTGGATCTTGGTACTTTTTAAGAATGGGATGGCTGCTTGGGGTATCTGTTTGACTAGCACTGTATTTATACATATGTATCACTATCCTCAAACAGATTGAAAACAGCAATTTGTTTTATTTTACTGCATATGTACTGTGATAATAAGTCAGAGTTATTTCACCAGAATAAATATCTCAGGATGCTATATCAACTCACAACAGCCATGGGCAGGGGACTTGGGACTTGACAATAATAATTGCCTTGAAGAATGGGAAGGTTGTGTAAAGATATCAAACTCTTCCAGTATAGAATTTCCACTGTCAAAAACAAGAAATAGAACTCAAGGACAACTGTTGAAGTCAAGGCACAATCCGGAAAACCCAAAAATATTTCTGATATAACTGCTCCTTGTGTGGTCAGATATGGAAAGCAGAACCTACAGAAAAGTTTAACAGACTGACAAGCAATAGTTCATAGGTTCACAATACAGCATTGCATTATCTGCACAGAAGAGCTGTCAGAATGAAGATTTTGAAAATGTGCATTACCTCATCAAAAGAGTCAACATCTGAAGTATGCAAAGCAATACTTAAATAAGCCAGAAACATTTTGTAACAAAGTGTTGTGAACTGATGAAACGAAAATGTAATGTTTGGCCACAACTACAAAAGCCACTTTTGGGAAATATTACAAGTTAAAGAATAGAACAGCTTGCCAACCATAAGGAATGATGGCAGCCATTGGCACAGTAAATATATTGTCTGGGTGGTAGGAAGAATGGGTTAAATCTAATTGTCAATAATCTCCAGATGATCTATCTCAGTGCAGAAACTGAAGGTGAAAAGCAGTTCATAAAATACCTGACAATTAAGATATACCTGCAAAGCATCTTTGACTTAAGGAAAGAAAATATTAAGATTTTAAAATTCCCTTTACAGTCCCTAGACTTGAATAGTACTGAAAATCTATAGGTAGATCTCATGTAACACAAGTGATTTATGAAAGACTGAAGACTGGGTCTAGAAGAGTTCTACAAGGAGTGTGAACAATTGAAACATAGGGAATAATGTTTTTTTAGATAGTTATGAAATTATTTGAATGCTATGATTTCTATAATAGAAAGAAAAAATTAATAGTGCTGCAATTCCTTTACATGACAGTGATTTTTTTTTAACAAATATGTAACTATATAATTGTGTTTATTACTAAAAAATATTAAGTAGCTTATGACAATTTTGGTAAGACCACTAAACAATTTTGTTAAGACCACTAAAATACAATATCTAATATATATATAAGCCTAGTGGCGTGTGTTAGTCTGTGTGTGTGTGAAAAAAAAAAAAAAAGCTGTAGCGCCACCTGCTGGGCGGAGTTATACACTGACTTACTAAATTCTTAGTGTGTGTGAAAAAAAAACCTCAGAAAGGGCTGAAATTTGGTATACTAAGATGTTTTTAATTTGTTAATTTAATTTGTTATTTGTTAAAAGTGTTTATAAAGATTTAAAAAAATATATATATATATTTCTTGAAGGAGAAGTGACAGTTGGGAGGGGTTGGTGGTTGTCGGGGGTGACAGTTGGAAGTGGTTGGTGGTTGCCGGGGGTGACAGTTGGGAGTGGTTGGTGGTTGCCGGGGGTGACAGAGCGAGAGGAGTGTGATACTCAGGACCGCTGAGAGAGATCCCTGTGTCTGGATAGACATCTGGATAGATGTGGCGATAAAGATGAAGGATGAGGTGATGGAGAAAAATGATGAGGTGGTGACATGTGGACAAAACCACGTTGAAAAAGGGCGCTTGCATCGGGAAGTAACGCTCTTCCCCTGAGGAGGCCTGGGCTAGGCCCAAATGCATGACAAGAACCTTTTTAACACCTTAAGTAGCTTGATTTGACTAGAATGCATGAGTATCATGCATGGGTTAACTTGTTACAAATATATATGTAAGTACCTAACTGGAATTGAAGACTTTAAGTTTGACTATAGTCTGTGAAGGAAGCATTTTTCTAGGAACACTGTGCATAAAAATCTAACTGTACATCTATTGAATAAATGACAAGTGCCAATATTTGCTTTTTATGATTACAGAATACAATTCCTTTCACTTGGTCATTATGTAGTAAGGTTACATAAATTATATGTAGTCGCAGATATTTTGCATTATCTGATGTTATGAGGCATTTTACATATGTATTTGTAAATTTTACTAGAAAGCTACATACACTTTAACTTTGTCTTCAAGCTCTCCAGTTGCATGCTAGATTTCAATGTTACCTTTCAGACAAAATGGTGTGGTTACTGTAGATTTTCTCATCATGCCAATCATGTTGCGAAATCTAGCAACCTATTACTATTTTTGAAATACAGCAATTAAGGTATTGCAGAAAACAAACAAAAGAAAGATGGCACCTATCAATATAAAAGTTCAGGCATTGAATAAAAAAAAAAAACTATCTACCACGGGGTGCCAATTGCTTCATAAAATGGAAAAGAAAAACAAATTGCGCTTATATCTCTAACCTATCATGGGGACCAACCAACCAATTTGTAAGTTTAAACAAATAATTTTATTAACACAATAAAATCACAAAACATATAGAAAACTCAATGTACCACAATCCTCCTAAATACAAATAAAAATAAACACTATTCATTGACAGCTGGGATTTCACACCCCAGAATGAGACTTCAGTCACAGTAAATAAACGTTCCAATTGTTAATAGTTTATCCAGGCAGACATTCCTGATCTACAAAGTAGTACAATTTTTGATACCAGCTACGGCTAGATCACTGGAGTAAGTCGGTAATTTCGGTAAGTTTCTGCAGCACCACTGCTGTTACATAGGGCTTTGAAAGGGGAGGCAACCCGCCTACACATAGACTCGAATGCCCCGTAGTAGCTACATCCCCAGCTACCATGACAGTTTTGATGTGGGTGTGAGTGAGTCAACAGGAGTGTTTTACTGTGAGTCTGAAATTGTCATTATACTATCAAATTAAATGAAAGGGTATTCTATTACCGTGGCTATAAAGGCATATGTGTGGGTGAATAACTATGCTGCTGAATACATGTCTAGCTTGTGGAGCTCTGTCCATAAGTGTAACTGCGATGCACTAAACTTACACTATACTCCCACACATTCAAGAAAGGGCTGTCAAATGTTGGCCTGGGCACGTTGTGCCCCCTATCCTTATTTTGTGACACATTGTGCCCCCGAACCCTCCTCTTGTGACCTATTGTGCCCTCCTTCCCTTGTGACACATTGTGCCTTTACAACTCTTTGTGACACTTGTGACCCTTCCAACACTCACTTTGTTAAACAGTGTTACCCCTAAACCCCTCTTGTTATTTATTACCATTCTCTTTCCACACATTGTGTACCCATCCCTCCCTTCTTCCCACTTAAAAGCACTTTCTATTTCTTCCTTTGACACACAATTTCCGCCATCATCCACCAGCTCTTAATCTTGTTTTGGTGTCTGATGGCTGCTCTTCACTGTAGCTCATACAGAACAGCTTAATGTGAGGGTAGACTGTCTGGCTGGTGACTCCCTCTGATAATGTCAACAGCACTCTGTACAACGTCCTTCCACCGATATGTAGCTGTGTGATTGGCTGTGAATAGCTGCCCTCAGTCCCCTGGACTGGTCCTATTTTAGACTCTCCCTTACTCCTCCACCAGCTATTATCATGCTTTGATGTCTTTCAGAGGAGGGGGGAACCAATCAAGACTGGAACGGCCAGTCTAATAGAGGATCAGCCCAACGGGTTTATACCTCCCTGACCCAGCCGACTCCAATGCATAATATGAACTACAGAACTGTACTGTCACTTTATTACCCAATTTGGCATACCCATTGTCACGTTGGCATGACACTGCCACCCCAAACAAAAGCACAAATCTGCCTCCATACATAATACTAAGATTCAGATTGACTGTCATCCAACACTCTACTAACAGCCAACAAATGCTATCACATACTGCGCTGCACTTTAACACACAACTGATGACCACAAACACTAACACTACAAACTACACTGCAATTTTGGGCCTGATTCATTAGGGAAAGTAGGGCAAAAAAATGAGTTTTCTCCTGGACAAAACCATGTTACAATTCGAGGGGTGCAAATTAGTTTATTATTTTGCACATAAGGAAAATACTGGCTGTTTTTTTCATGTAGGACACAAATACTTGATATCTTTATTTTTACACTGACATTAAAAGTTGTTCTAGGACATGCTCTACCCCAATTATAAATCTGTCCCCACATTTCAAATTTACCTCCCCCTCAAATGCAACATGGTTTTACCAAAGTGAAAAGTTACTCTTTTTTTTTTTTTAAGCTTTACTTTCTTAATGAATCAGGCCCTTTATATTTAACATATTCCCACATATGAATCACCTGTAAACACCCAACAGTCTGAAATACTTTACATTAACATATTAGGCAAGTCCATATTATAGAAATAAGTGCAAACAAACATTTAATATCACAATACTTATGCACTTTACAAATACAGTTAACAAATAAAAAATCAGCTTTCTACTGGGTAACGACCCATTTGCCATAGCTAGTATATTTTTATTTTATGAGAATGTCATTATTAATTTTCAAAAGGGTTTAACACCATTATTGTATGCATTACTGCCGCTCAAGGATGGTTTAAAGGATGAACATAAATATCATACACATAACTAAATCCCATAGATGTCATTTAATTATTAAGTTAGCAGTCAACATGAGGTCAGTGATACATAATTAACTCAACAAGCTTTACCCATTACAAAGAGGAAAATAAGACTGTGTGTGTTATTGAAAGATAAAAATATCTATATATGTATTAGTATTCTTTCAAACTGAAGGCTTCTTCTGCCTGTCTGGCATTTTAATATCATAAGGGATAAAAAGGAGTGGGTGTTAATTTTACTTAAAAGTCATAGTTCACTATTCTACCTGAGCTTCACAGGATCGAACATGATCTTTCCAGCAAAGGCGCAGCTAATAAATACCTATAATGATGTATTCAAAGGGCATGTGTAGTCCATCCCAGGGGAAGTACATTTTGAACTTGACCCAAGTGTCCTACCATTTCAGTGTGCCCCATGTAATGTGCCCATAGACTTAAAGCCAAGAGTGAAGGCTCTACTTGATTAGCATGAAGCAGATGGTCATATTGCACCTGGGACAGAACCAACAGACTGGAAAAGCAACATGGTCATTGTGAAAAAGCTTGAAAAGCTTAGAATTTGTATTGATCCAAAATTCTAACCAAGCCCTGTAGAGATCTCACTACATTATGCCAACATTGGAGGATGTCTTGTACAAGCTACCTAAGCATGAATTTTCACCACGTTGATGCACAGGACGCATTCCTGCAGTGCAAGCTGAATGAAAAAAGCAGCATTATGACAACCTTTTGGACTCCCTGGGGCAGGAAAAGATGGCTTAAACTTCTGTTTGGAGTCTCCTCTGCAACCAATGTCTACCAGTGAAAGCAACATGAGCTCTTGACTGAGCTTAGTGTCATTGAGCCAAATCGGATGATATTCTTGTGGTTGACTGTTGCCAGGCAGAAAAAGAAGCAGATGTGAACCATGACCGTAAATTTCTAGCATTGATGGGGCAGTGGTGACAAGTAAAACGAAGACTTAGTTTAAAGAAACTGCAATTAAGCTTAAAGAGGTCCATTTCCATGGTTATATCTTGTCCTCTAAAGGTTTGAATATTGACCCAGAGAAGATTAGAGCAGTCTTGGAGATGCCAAAGCAATTAGATGAAGTCAGTGTGGTGTTTCATTGTTTTTTTTTTTTTACAGAACTGTCCAAATTTATGACTTGACTTTCAGAGGTGTGTGCACCCCTGACCAGACTGCTGGACAAGGAGGCAAACTGGCACTGGCTTCCAAAACATGATGAAGCAGTGCAGGAAATTAAATGTTTGTTCCCAGTTACACCAGTGTTGGAGTATTATGATGTTACCAAGTCAGTTACTAAACACAGTGATTCAAGCAAAACTGGACTGGGAGGCTCCTTTATGCAAGTGGATAAACAGGTTGCATTTGCTTCCAGGGCATTGACCGCAACCAAGCACAATTATGCACAAATTGAAAAGGAGTGCCTGAGCATTGTCACCATTTTCATCATTATCTGTATGGCTGGGAAATAATCACAGCAGAGACAGATCACAAGCTGTTAATTGCAATCTTTAAGAAGACTCTCTTATGTGCACCAAAGCGGCTTCAGAGCACGATGCTCACATTGCAGCATTACAACCTCATTGTAATCTATAAGCCAGGCCCAGTGATGTATTTCAGTGACTCTCAGCAGAGCAGCAGCTGCGAATGGGAAATCAGGAGCAGACCAGTGTCAACATGCAATTTGCACGGTGTGCCAACTGCAGGCTGACATTGCACAGATCAAACAAGCAAAGTATTTTAACGTCACAAATAAGTGACTACATCAGACCATGCAGCATTTTATAATGAAAGTTTGCAGACTCTGAAGTCCATTGTACTGGCTGGATGGCCAGATTTAAAAGAGCAGACACCACTCACAGTGAGGGACTACTGGTCATTCAGAGATGAAATCAGTGTGCAGAAGGGGGTCTTGTTAAGGGTCAATGACCAAAGATCATTATACCTAAATCTTTAAGGACAGAGATGCCAGCTTCTATACATCCAAGCCACATTTGGAGCAATGCATGTTACAGGCAAGCGAAAGGTACATTGTACTGGTCCAACATGCAAAGTGAAATCAAAGACTTTGTCAGCAACTGTTCAGCATGTAATGAATATGCACAAGTACAGCAGAAATAAACACTGTTGTCTCATGAGATACCAGCCCATCCATGGAAGGCGGTCAGCATGGATTTATTTACATACGCAGGCAAGGCATATCTTTTGATGATACTATTATCTTTTGATAGTATTTTTTGATACTATTCAGATTTTTGGGAAGTTGAGCTATATCCAGGCCTGTCTTCAGAGTTGACAATCAAATGCTGCAAGCCACAATTTGTACATTATGGCCAGCCAGGTGATATCAGACAACGGACCACAAATTGCATGTGCTTAGTTTAGGCGATTTTCCGCTGAATGGGAGTCACATGTCACATCATCTCTGCGCCATCTATAATCAAATGGTAAGGCTGAATCAGCTATCACGATAGTAAATATTCTATGCGAAAAAGCTGTCGGTGACAATACATTGGCAATACAGACATATTGATGGCCATATTACATTGGAGGAACACACCAACTGAGAGTATGGGGAGTAGTCCAGTACAGCGCCTGACGTCAAGGAGACTTAAGACATCCATGCTAGTTGCCAACACATTACTTCAGACGAATGTGATCCATGGTTTACCAGAGAAACTACAGCAAAGGAAGCAGATTTCAAAGTTGGGATACAATTCATCAGGCAAGGAACTGATGGAACTTAACATAGACAACACAGTCTGGATGAAGCCCCATCCTGGAGATCGCAGAGGCCACTGGAGACTAGGTTCCTGTGTTGAGAAGGTTGCTCCATGCTCCTATATGGATGTGGATGGTACAGAGGCAGTCGTGTGGACCTGTGAGTAGCAGAGCGGTCAGTGATGCAAGACTTCAGCAGACATTCTGCCCCTAGCCTCACAGTGGAATCACTCAGTCCAATGGCTCCACAGTCAGGTCAGGAAGGTAAAAGACCACATGTCTTCATACCAGAGAACTGTCAGAACAAAAGCATGGAACATTCAAATATGGCACATATACCATTGGGGATTCTTAAGTACAGCTCATTAACACCTATTAATGCTACACAGATCTAACAGAGCATTGTTTATTCCCAGAGAGGATGTCAGCTACAGACCTCTGATAGACTCAATTTATAGACGTATAGTAGACTTTTAGCTGTGTTAATACACAAAATAAATAAATAAAGGGAGATGTTACAGATGTTATCCTTTTGTCTGTCCCTACTCTTTGTAGTGCAATATTATTGGTAACTATTGACAGGCTTTACCTTTGACATGGATGTGTTTGTGTTCTGTTCCTGTTTTAAGATGGCTACTGTGAAAGTCAATTAATTGGATGACGTAAATGAAATTGATTAATATTGTTTTACCGTGCGATTGAGATTAGTACACCATGTGTTAGGATGCAATTGCATGGATAAATAGCACATACATACATTTAAACTCACACATTCATTATGTAAATAGTTCATCTTAATAAAGTTCCAACAATCATTTATAATCAAATGTAATAGATTTAATAGTTTAATATAATAATGTTATATCCACTTTATTGGTATCTAAGGTTCAAGATATAAGAAACATATCATGTTTCGTGTCCTTTTAATCCACTTTTTACCACCAGACATCTGCTACAATCAGCTAAGCGATCGCACGTTGCGTATGCAAGTTATAGAAGACAGAGGATTAATGATCAGAATGATATCTTGTGTGTGTGTGTGTGTGTGTGTGTGTGTGTGTGTGTGTATTGCAAATAGACCAGTTTAAACTAGCTTTTCGGAGGCAAGACACATATGCAGCTGTTGGAGAGTTGACCCCCACCCTTGGAGGGCATTATTTGAACCGACCTATGACCTGCATTACACTGGACTGTCCTGAATCCTTAACCAATGGAAACATGCCATGACATCAATACTGTTTTTATGTACCACAAACTGTATATAAACTAGGCTCTGAGACCATCATACAGTCTGCTTTGACCACAGACTTCAGGATCGAATGACTGTATGCTGGATCCAGTGCGTTTGCGTATATATATCGGCTGTACTTTATTTATTGAATTGTTATTTGTTGCATCTTTCTATTAAGTCACTTTGTGTGTTGGAACCACACAAATCGCAGCGGACAATGTTTATTGGTAAGCGATAAAATGACTTTAATTCTACAGTATCTAGCAGTTTGTGTGTGAGTCCTTATTGCATGCATCAGAAACAGCTTCCACATTATTCTGCTGTAATTATACTGAAATTATAATGCAAAATGGAATAAGATGGGCATGGACAAAGCCATTTTGAAGTATTGAATGGAGCTCTGCTCTGTTCCTGAAAATGATTTAAAAGTGCATCAAAAGCATATGCACTGTTGATGCAATTATCATGTATTTTTGATGGTAAAGGTAAATCATGCAGACTGGTAGAGTATGGGAAAAAAAACAATAGTCAAACATTTTACAGTTTATAGAGGCGAACAGAGAGGAAATCTTTCTAATTTATTACAAAATATTTCCACTTTATCCATTTTTGTTTGTTGTCCACATTTTTGGTAAGAAATATAATGCCTCTGAGAAAAACACTACATAGTGATGAAACGCGTCAGTGGACACTTGAATATACTGTCATTGGAGAATATCGATATTGATGTATTGTGGCAGCTACTTCTAAAGTATTGATTGTATGCTGTTTGTGACCCGGAGATACAACTACTGGGTAAGGGATTTCCCTATGGGGAACTGTACTGAACACTTACAATATGAAACTCAGAGAGTACACACTAACATTTCAGGATCATCTGTTAGTCTGTTGCCAGGTAAAGGACCTATCTGTCATCCTTGGTTGAGCTTTGATACCAACATTTTCTGGCCACATATAACTTTTGTATGACTTGTAACTTTTGGTAAGTGAATGCTTACATGCTAATAAACACATTGCAAGGACACATAGCAGGATAAACTGTTGTGCTGTATGCATTTTATTTATTTATATCAAGCATCTATTCACCTGATTAGTGTGTGTTTTGGAAGAGCCTTTGGAAGAGCCTTTTTAAAATTGAATCTTTTGGACATTATCAAATATTTGAATAAGTATTTCCACTGTAATCATCTGGCTCATGTAATCAATTATTGGTTTCAGTCAGATTGATCTCTATCACTTTTATATTACTAGCATTGTGCTTGTTATAATTTTCTTTTAACATTTTTTATGTTATAAATAAATGTTAAAATGTGTACTGGTTATTTTTAAATGTATGGATTTACTTCCAGCACTTGTTTTATATTGTTTGATTTTTAATAACAGGTTTGTGAATCACTCATGGTTCATGGAAGGATTCACAATAATAAGTTAGTAGTCAGTTTTTCAGAGCAGCAATTCTCAAGTAATATACTACTGGTGCTAACATAAATATATTGTTTGTAGAAACTCATGCTTTGCTGGATGATTCATATCTGAATCTGCATTTTTTGGTGGAGAGGAGAGGCAAAGGCGTAAATTTATCAGACTGCAGGTTTGAGAAAGTGGAGATGTTGCTTACTGCAACCAATTAGATTCTAGTTATCATTTACTTAATTCATTCTACAAAATGACAGCTAGAATCTAATTGGTAGCTATAGGCAACATCTCCACATTTTCAAACATGCATCATTATAAATTTACCCCAAAAAGTGTCCTCCCACAAACCACTAGTGAATTACTATATTTTTTAGTGCCTTTGTGCTTTGGAGTTAGTGATTGAGCTTAGAGAAATTATATATTACATTAAAATCATGTGAAGCCACAAGTGAACTGATCTAATTTGGACAGTCATGTCATCCATTCACAACTGTAATGTGAAGAAAGAATTAAACTGTTAGGAAAATGAAATTGTCTGCTGCTAAGTTTTGACTGGTGATTCAGAAGATTTTTTTATGATTATCTTTACATTTAGGCTATAATTTATTGTAAATTGAATGTGCATTTGCCCAATTATCTCTTCTACCTGTACATATGATTTAATTAATTTCCCATGATGCAATTAATTTACTTGATCACTAATCAAGTATGGGGGAGATTCAATTTAAAGCGTTTTGAAACCGAGTGCCTTTGGAACAGATCGTGAATACACTCCACTTTTTGTTTTGTGCACCTCTATGGAGTGCGAGTAAGAATAATAAGTGGTAATGTGTGCAGCCAGCCATCAGCACATCATATTGAAACAAATCTCCCCCATTCATTACCTGGAAGTGTCAGTGTTTAAAGGTCACTGTGCTTTGAAAAATCTCAGGGTTCTGAGAGTTCTGAGATGTATGGGAAATCTTTGAGGGTCACTGTGTGTTTAATTAAGCTATTATCCACTAACTATTTTCATATATTGCACCTAGATATTCTTGTTACCAAGGGCTGGCTGGCAAATATTAGCCTGGTGGGCGAGACTCAGCTCAGCAGTCTATTAGAAATATATTAATGTGGAAAAAATTTAGGTAGCCCAGTGACTCAGCACAAGGTAGCCCACTATGGGACTGGCCCAGGGCGCAGATGCCCTCCTGCTCACCAGTCAGCTAGCCAGCCCTGCTTGTTACCTACCTACACATGTACATACTCCCAGAGGCAGGCTGCGCTGGAGGCAGTGGGGGCATTTGCCCCCGGGGCCGGTCCACTAGTGTGCTACCTTGGACTGGGTCACTGGGCCACCTGCATTTTTTCTGTTTGAAATTTTCCTAATAAACTACTGAGTTGAGTCTTGCCCACAGCTAAAAATTTCCAGCCTTCCTGTGCATATTCCTCCTTATAAAACCCACATAATTCAGTCCTTTCACCACATTAAATCACATAAAAACCTTACAGAATTCTCTTTATAATAGTTACTGCATGAAAGCTCTCTGTTCACCACTGTTACGTATTTTATGTTGCTCTACCTCTAACTCTCTATCTTCCCTATCTTCTCTATGTATATCAATCCACTCTCTATTTCTATGTTAAGTGTATAATGTAGATACAGTTACAAAACTTTACTGACCTCCTGTTTGGACAGAAATACTCTTGATATATGAAAACAGGAAACACTGAACACTGCAATTTCTCTTGCACTGAAACTGTAGAGTGGAAGAGCATTGGCTTATGTATTTTTTCCATTTTGTATGTGGCAGCCCTTTTGCATTCTGCTACAAAGTGGAATATGGTCCAATAATTTTGCTGACTATCTGTTTCACAGTAAATCCTTCCTACACTCTTCTATGACCATCACTTCACTCACAAGCATGAATAATCCTGCTACACATAGGTGTATTGCTGTATCAATATATAGGAGTTTTCCACAAACATGCATATCATGCCCTGTGGAATGCCCTGTTACTAAATTTATGACAGCAGAAAGTCTCTTTTATCTTATTGATCATTTTAGAAGCTGAGTCCCTAGTGTTCTCATATATTTGGCTAAGATGAGTGGGTATCCATATCTTCGACATATCCATATATTCTTCTGCAAAATGTTACATTGATCACAGTGCGTACATGGATCTACAGTCATGGCCAAAAGTTTTGAGAATGACACAAGTAATGGTTTTTTACAAAGATTGCTGCTTCAGTGTTTTTTAAAAAAATTGTCAGATGTTGCTCTGGTATACTGAAGTAAAATTACAAGCATTTCATATGTGTAAAAGGCTTTTATTGACAATTACATTAACTTTATGCAAAGAGTCAATATTTGCAGTGTTGACCCTTCTTTTTGAAGACCTCTGTAATTGGCCATGAAGAAGGCAATTTTTTAGATATGCCTAGATTATAGGGTACCTTAACCCCTCATCACAGGGGGTTAATGTTAGGAACAGCAGGTAATTGCTGTTTTCATTTTGCTTCTGCAATGTTTATGTCAGCCTTGGTGTGATCACACAAACTCCACTTACCTAAAGCTCAATATGACACTTGCCTGAATGGCTATCACTGCTTTAAATACTTATCAGCTTCCCTGAACCATTGCCGGTTATAGAGTTCAGACACCGTGATGCTGTTCCTGAGAATATTCTGCTCCTGTCTGATATTCTCTCATCACCTGTGCCTGCAACCTGACTACTACTGATTGCTGCCTGGATTGATTTTTACTGCTTGTGACCCAGACTACGTTTATCACTGCCTGGACCCACCCTTTATCTGGAATTTGACTCTCTCTAGTGTCTATAATATTTCTTCTCAGCCACAGGATTGTGGTGCCCTCTATCTGCTCCTTTTGGACCTTTCTGTGTCAACTGTGTTTTACCATCCAGATTTACAGCTCCATATTTCCTCTGTAGCACATTCCCTTGTACTGTGTGTTGCTCTCCAACACCATTCCCTATCAGGCCACAACTGGCATTACATTCATCGTCTACTTAACACTGCCAAGCTGTTATACTGGTAGAGGTTGGTACTACACTTTCTGCAACCCAGTATATCTATGTATTCTATTCCAGATGCATTCTGTATCCCCATTACCATAGAGATCTCTGCTCAGTATCCCAGTACCCAGTACCAAGCCCTCTGTGGTGCCCATCTACCTGAGTTAAGTTATTACTAGTCAACATTAAGTCCTGGGGACACCCAAGTAACGGTGAACATATCTGGTTCCATGGGAACAGGGTTTGTGAATGGTGAAGCTCTTGTCTACAACAGGTTCTGATAACTTATGTGGTAGATTGATTCATGACACTCCCCCAGTACTTTATCCTCTCTGCTGTCTAACTCTACTATGCCTCCTTATACCTGCAGAAAATATTAGATATTAATTTTCAAGGGTTTTCCACCTTCCTCCAACACCTTCTCGCCCCAATTTCTACAATCTCCTCCCATGATATGACAGTGCTTAATTTTCTAACAGCCCTTGATCAAGTGGTTTCAGCAGTTTTTCATACTCTGTGTTGACTTTAATGTCAGCAGTGGCACACTAAAGCAACATGAAATCTTCCAAGCCTTTCTCGCAAAGCAGAATGTCAGTGGCAAAAATCTCATACCTCTAAAGAGTTCCTCACATACACTGTTATTTACCACTCATATTTGAAATTCTCTGGACAGTGCTAAACAAAAGAACTTCCAATCTCTCATCCCTACTCAGGCTTCTAACCCCAAAAGCTTTTTTAGGACATATAAATCTCTGCCCAATCGTTCCACTACTATCAATGCCCAAGATCTTGCTTTCTATTTCAAGGCCAAGATTGATAGGATCTGACTTCAAATGGAATCATCTTACCAAACAACCAGATCAATTCCTTCCCAGTACCATCTAACACCCTCTCTACATTTGATCCCACAAATTGGCCCTATACCGTAACAATTCAGTAGATCCCTGTCTCTTGTGGTCATCCACCCTTAACTGATATCTGAAGTCTCTCTCTCTCTTTACTGGTATCTTTCCATCAATATTCAAGCATGCGGTGATTACTCCTATTATAAAAAAAAAAATTCTGACCCAACATCTCTCTTGAATTACTGTATCATCTCTCAGCTTCCATGCACCTCTAAGCCTCTTGATAGAATTGTATACACTCACCTCTCATGCTTTCCTTCCTCACACAACCTATTGGATCCTCTTCAGTCAGGCTTTCATTCTCAACACGCCACAGAGACTGTGTTGAGTAAGGATGTTAACAATTTCATCAGCGCTAAATCTAAAGGCCATTACTCGCTTTCAATTTTCCTGGATCTTGCTGCTGCATTTTACACTGTTGATCACTCTCTTTTATCATACAATGCTAAAATTTTTAAGTCTTGAAGACACTGTCCTATCCTGGTTCTCATTGTACCTAGCTAATGGCTGTTGCAGTGTTAGTGTTATACCACTTCTCTTGGAAAACTAATAAGATTATTTGGATTTCAGGATCATCTCTATGAGGACGACACCCAAATTTACCTGCCCTCTCTGAATCTTTCAAGATCTGTGTTGGCTCAAGTTATTGTCACGACAGCGAGGAGGACACTAGCGGATATTGGCACTGCTGAGCAGGGAGGCATGGAGTCTAACGCATCCCCGGTATTCACCACGGAGCTCCGCAGGTGAGTTTAGATTTTGCTGCAATGGGATGCACAGGTCGCGGTTCTCCAAGACAGCCACCAGTGTAGTGACAGGAGAGGTCAAGCGATCCGGGTCAGAACCAGCCAGACAGGGAGGTACACAGGGATAAGAAAAGTTAAAAACCAACCAAAAGTTATTAACCAGAAAAAGCAGCAAAATTAGCAGAAACGAGATCCAAAGGAAGCTCAGGGAGAAGCCGGGTCAGTAACAAGTTAGTAGCAGAATACAGGAACAAGTGCTGGAGCTGGTGTGAACCAAATACTCTGCCACTCTAGTGGTGCCAGAGGCTTCCTTAAATGCAGCAAGGTGGGGGTGAATTCGGCGGTCAGGTATGCTGACCACTACAAGAGCGTCCCGTTGCCTAGCAGTGGGATGCAAAGTCTCTTATGCATGGCACGCAGCGTACATGGAATAAGCAAGGAAGCGTCCCATTGCTAGGAACGGCCGTGGAGCGACAGGCGGCCTTTTCCTGCACACGTAGGCAGTACGGAAACGGCACCTGACAGTTACTGACTTTCTTGTTATCAAAGAAGAAAAGAGAGAAAATGTGCTAAATGGGGCACTCAGCAATATAATTATAATAAAATGCTTAGTTCTTTATTAGTACATTAAAAAAATTATTCCCTATTAATACGGATAGCAAAATATTGAAAACTTATGAGTGATGATTAAAGTGCAAGTGTGACTAAAAATAGCAAAAATTGCTATGCTTTGCTACTATATATAAATTGAATATTCCTTAAATTGTATCACATGGTATATTTTCTACTTTATATATTTTGTAAATAAATCACTCCACTACAAACTGACTTCTTTGATTTAATAAAAACATTTTTTTGTCTAGCTTTGTTGTTAGTATGGTTTTCCTAATGATGATTGATCTTTATTATAAGTCGTGACAGGTTGTCCTGGTTCCTGGTTATAATGGCTTCCTTCTTAGTAGTTCTATGTCATAACTTGATAATATACCCTAAATAGGATGCCTCATATAATTGAGAATTGTTTTATATCTCTTGAGCTCAATCATACAAGGTAACCTAACCATACATTCACATACACTGGCATATAGACCCTTGTCATAATTATCGCTAGTACTAAATGATATGAGTAAAGTCAGTGGTTTTTAGTGGAGTAATTGATTCAGTAGCGGGGTGAACGCCAACTCTCATTTCGCTACTCACTTTTTCAAGGCAGTTGCTTTTTCAAGGCAGTTGCCTTGAACAAGTGAATAGCGAAATGCACATCCTTTGTTTTACCCACTCACTTTATTACATTTAAACCCAATTTTCTCCCTATGGTATGTCTCTACACTTCCTTAAAATAATGGACTCAGAATTGAGCCATCTGAATTGACAGCTGATGGACACGGAATTCACATTTTCTCTGAAATTCAGGAGAAGCACCCTTTTCCAGACCATGAAATATGGACTCACTTGTATATCATGCACTTTTTGAGATGACTGGGATGAGTCAAAATACAGTTTTGGGAACAGATATGACCCCCCTTACAAGGTATAGTGTAACTTGTAGATGGCCAGTGGGCCAAAATTCTTTAAAATCATGCATGCTTTCTTAACATAGTAGTAAAAACTGTTTTAAATTATTAGCAGGTGGTACTACCAATCAAAATCCTTCCTGGCACCTATAATATGTGTTTGAAATGTTACCTGTTACTAATAACACTGATTATTCAGTTATATGATTGCATTCCCATTTCAGTATTACAGTGACCTTAACAGTAAACTCCTCCATAAAGTGTTTAGCAGTCTACCTTACAGTAAATGTCAGGGTTGGGGGGAGAGACATTTTGGTAATATCTGTGTGTATGATATCAATGAACTGCAACAATTATTTACCATTTTCCATTCTGATTCTCAAAATTCTTTGCATGACAGGTGCACAGACAAGAGATCTGTTAATAGAAATTTAATTTCATTTTTATCTTATAAACAAACAAATGTCTGTTTATCTACGTGGTGTGACTTTTCTGATATAAAAATATTTTTCTCTTTAATATGATATTTAAACAGATTATTTGTAGATCTTTATTGATATGAAATATTGTGCAAGATTCTGTATTTTTTATACCATATATATTTTCATTAGAGATGTGCGCTGACCTCCGTGTTTTGGTTTTGTAACTGGTTTTACCTTAAAAAAAATTGTGAGAGGTATTGAATCTGGATTTAATTAAAAATTGTGAAAAATAGGTAAAATTTTATTTTGAGCTGTTTTTGCGCCTATATTACTTTTATAGCATTAACATTCTTTTCCAGTCATTTCCAGTCTATTTTCAAATGATTCCTTCAAAACTGTCCCAATTATCACCAATTTTAACCAAATTATGCAATGAGTTATCTTAATGAAGGACTTAATTAGTCAATGGAAGGAATAAATCAGTCTATACTATTCTCTAACTTGATCACTTTAGCATAAATCGTCAGCCATCATATCTCCATCTCTATATGTATTCTTTGCCAGGGCAAACTCTGTCCTCTTAATTTCTCAGAATGTGGACTTTCAATTGCAGATATCTTGGGCAACCAAATCGGCATCATTGTGGGTATTGTACATACTTGTGTGGGAATGGCAACTCTAGTCCTATCTGAACTCTGTTTTACGTATTTCTTACACTTCACAAATAGAACATATAAATGTTATTTATATTCATTCCATATTTATATACATGGGTCTTGGGGACCACATCTGCTGCAAGTCTTGGTCAGTCCCCTTTACCCCAGGGTTGTGCAATGTAAGGGTTCCGGTCGCACCACCACTGCCTTTTCAGGTAACCTATGGGCCCTGTCCCCTAGAGGCACAGACCTCTTGGTCTCTAAACATCACCGACATTCCAGCATCAGAGCAAGGGTACCTGCTCATTCAGGGCGTCCGGTACCAACCATACTATGTCAGATACTACACTTGAGCTTAGTCAAAAGGATGATTCGAGATTGACATTTTAATCTCAAACTGGACATGATAACTGGATGTAGATATACATGGTATGTATATAATTATTATTACCATTTATTTTTATAGCGACACTAATTCCGCAGCGCTGTAGAGAGAACTCACTCACATCAGTCCCTGCCCCATTGGGGCTTACAGTCTAAAATCCCTAACACACACACACACACACACACAGACAGACAGAAAGACAGAGAGACAGACAGAGAGACACACACATTAACTAGGGTCAATTTGTTAGCAGCCAAATAAGCTACCAGTATGTTTTTGGAGTGTGGGAGGAAACCGGAGCACCCGGAGGAAACCCACGCAAACACGGGGAGAACATACAAACTCCTCACAGATAAGGCCATGGTTGGGAATTGAACTCCATGACCCCAGTGCTGTAAGGCAGAAGTGCTAACCACTACGCCATGTGAATCAAATAAGAGTTCCCTTATTTGATTCACAAGGGCAACATTATAACACAGATCTACCATATTTGTAGCGCTGCTCTTGGCTAATGAAGAATGCTCCGCTCATCAAGCAGTGCATAGTACTAGTCTTTAAAATTTTATTTATGGGTGCAGGCCACCTTTGTTTATCATGATCAACATTTATTTATATAACTGCAAGGTATTTGAAAACCCAAATTTGACTAACAATGAATGCTCTGCCCATTGACAGGTGCATTGTACTTGTTTTTGAAGTTTATGGTATGGTTGCAGGCCACTTTCATGTGTTTACTTTTCATAAATGTCTAACTCTATATATTCATACCACTGTCTATCCAATGACCTTTCCTGTTACTGTAGCCTCACTGTCTATATGATGGATGCCCTGGAACATTCAAAATATATTGTGTGCATAGTCTTTGAAGTTTTGTAGCATAGGTGAAGGCCTCCTTCTTCTATCAACATCAACATTTATATATTCAACTGCAAGGTATATAAAAGCTTCAAACTTGGCTAACGATGAATGCTCTGCCCATCGAGAAGTGTATAGTATTACTCTTAAGTGTTTGGCATGAGCGCAGGCCACCTTTTGTCCATCATCATCAACATTTATTTATATAGCAACAACAAACTATGTAGCACTTTACAATTGGGTAGCTACTTGTCTCAATATCTACTGATGCCTCTGTCTTATGACATCTAATTTTTACGGCCTCTTCACTCTCCATGAGTCTAATGTCCCAAATTTCGTCTGTGCGTAGTGTTTCAACATTTGTATCTCTTGCACCTTACATTATTTTTTTCATTGTTTAATTTATCTTGCTTCAGTGGCATGACAGATGACATTTTTTTGCAGTTGCTGCAATATTCTAATATAGATGCCGCTGAATGACCTTTTAAAAATTGATAAGTATTATCAAATAGAAAAAGTTTACAATATATAGAATTTTTTGGGGTGTGCAGCTGCATTGACACGCAAACAGTTTTTTTTTCCAAATTAATTCAGATGTCATTGCACCACACAAAATTACTTTCACTTTTTCCAGAAAAACTTGAAATTTTACAATAAATATTTCTATTTATTCTTTGGATTCTGCTAATAGTTGCATTGTGCAGCAAAAGCACACATTTTCTCCATCAAATATATTACTTATTTCAGAATGATATCTAACTCAGTCTATATGCTAGTTCTATTATACTGTATATGCATTTATAACAACCAGTAGCCACTACTACATCTAAACTCTTTGACAGATTGAAATTCAAATCAATTGATCAGCAAACTATTCTAGCTGACTGATCTATGCAGAACTGCTTTACAATAATCACAACTAGTCTATTGTTTTCTCTGTTCCTCTTTTACCCTGAATGCTATTTTCAGAGCAGAGGTCTGACACTAACATCCTCCCTTCACACTGCATGTTCTAAAAGGGCACATGAGAAAATGAGAGGGGTCTATATATAGAAAATCACGACTCTTTCACTCAGAACCCCAAATCTCAGATCTGTCTGATTTCTCTGAATTCGAACTGCTCATCTCTAATTTTTATATCATATTATCATCATATATTCATATACAGTACAGTCTGTTAATGATAGTCCTGTTTTGCTTTGTCTAAATTACTCTTTTAAATGCTGCAAGTTTGACAAGTTGCTTATACACTGACTTTTACTTTATAAAGAGTCTTTAGTCATACTTACCTACTTTCTTCAGCTCCCTTCCGGGAGCCAGCCAGTGGAGGGGGGCGTGAAGGGGCGGGGTGGCCGAAATCGCGTCATTTCGGCCCCGCCCCCTGTGACGTCATGACGCAAATTGCGTCATTTGACAGCGGGGGCGGGGCCAAACGCCGCGATTCACCGGGAATCGCGGCGTTTGGGATCTAATTCTGCCCACTTCACTAGGAAGTGGGGCACTTCCTAGTGAAGTGGGCAGAATTCGGGAGATTGCCACACTCGCCCGGGAGTCCGGGAGACTCTCACAAAATGCGGGAGTCTCCCGGACATTCCGGGAGAGTTGGCAAGTATGTCTTTAGTGTGTATGTTAGGGAACTTAGATTGTAAGCTCCAGTGGGGCATGGACTAATGTGAGTGAGTTTTCTGTATATAACTGTGGAATTAGTGGCGCTATATAAATAGCTGATGATGATTTAGTACAAAAGCAAAAACTTTAGCACCATATTAAATGCAAGGTTTAAAGCAGCATTTAGTCTAAAGGAATAAATAATAAACACTACATTAAGTTATTTAGTAAATGATACTATCAATCTTATTTAGTGAAATTAATGTAATTCAAACATAAGACAAAACTTCTTTGTGCCATATATAATAGAAACTGCCAAATGCTAGCTCTGAAAACATTTCCCCTTCAGTATAACATTTACAGATGATCGACTCATGCAGTTCAGTTTGTGACATTGGGCCATAATAGTCCTATTTCAAGCAGATGAATTTACAAAACCGTTATTAAAAGACATTTCAATGTCAGAAAATTAGAAAATTAGATTATACTATAGATTTTTTCATTTGTTGTTTTAATTTTGTTTTATGCATAGTTAATCTTTTTTAAATTTGGGAAATTATACTGAATTTTATAAAATCAACTGTTCAGTTGCTAAATATATATTTCCTCATTGCACATTTTTAACATTTCATATGCATTTTCTAGTGGCAGGCATTCATTTGGCTGTACCATCACCATGGTGAAAAAAAAGTGATGATCCCAAGTCCATAGCTGCAATTTATATCACTGTCATTTTTATGAGCAACATCTGTTTATCTTTACTCCAGACCCCATGTCATTATATAGTCCCATGTTTCATTGTGATTCTTGTAATAAAATGTTTATAATACAAACCTCTTTATTACTCCTGCAGTGTGAAGCTGTAATCTCTGCAGTTGTTTCCATATCCGATGAACCTAAATTGCCTGTACTCAGATCGTCAGCATGCAAAATGATTTATGAAGGTATGTAACTGTGATATTTACAATTAGCTACCAGAAGCAGAATTTTGTTAAAATGTTTTCTAACATGAATATGATTTCTACAAAACTCATAAGCCAACTCTTATGAAATCCATAAATAGTAAATAAAAAAAAAACCCTGTATATTTAGCTATAAAGTGATTGATTTTTTTAAAGTATAAATATACACAGTTGAATGCACATGCTTTAGCACCCCTGGTTAAATGATATGTTTCATAACATAACCTCTGCAGGGTGCAAACTTCAAACATGACATTTCTGCTCATTTAAATGCACTATCACCATTTATTATTTATTTCCTGAATTTAATGGCTGGAAAAAAAAGAAAACAATAACTATACCATATAAAAAAGGTTAGGCACCCTTTCAGTCAGTAAATTAGCAATACCTTCTATGACAGAAAGCATAGCTTCCAAACATGTCCTGTTTTCCTTACTGTACGGTGTTGCGGAGCACTGTGGCGCCTTATAAATCTATGATAATATTAATAACTGCAGGATTGTGCACGGTGTGTTTTAGACTTCCCCACAGTTTTCAATTATATTAAAATCTTGGGATTGTGAAAGCCATTTCAATATCTTAATTTTCTCTTCCTGTAAGTACTTTATGACTGATTTTGGAGGTATGTTTTGAATAATTGTCTTGCGGAAATAGCCAACCATGTTTCAGTTTCAATTTCTTCACCGACTCTTCACGGATTTGTTGATATTTAGTTAAATCCATTCTTCCTTCCACCCAGAAAAAAAATCCTGTTTTGTTTTCTTCACAACATAGTAGATCCAACCCCCATACTTAATGGTTGGCAATGTGTTCTTTTCTTCATTTGCTTCACCTATATTTCTCCAAAAGTGTCTTTTATTCAGCTCATGCAATTCTTTTTTCCAAAAAGTATAATTTTGCATGCTTCAAATGTCGAGCTTTGTGATAAGGTTATAAGAAACATTTCCATTTGTCAACTCTTTTGTGCAAATAATTTTTCTGTAAGCGATAATGTACTACAGAATATTCTGATGTCAATGAAACCACTTTGCAAGTCTTTCTTTTTGCAGTGATACGTGGCTTCTACTTTGAATATCTGACAGTTCTATCACAGATTTGTCTGTGCCATTCCATTTCATAATGATATTTGTGACTGAAAATTCCAAGCTGGATGTATTTATTCATATCCTTCCCTATTCTTTAATGGCCAAATATCTTTATTTTCAATTCCCTAGTCCGCTCAATTGAGAGTAGGCACAGCTTCCTGATAGTTTATGGGGTCAGAGTATTTAGTCTATTATGGTATTTCCTTCACCTGGCTTAATTTTAGGCCTAACGAGCTATTCATGTTTTGAAGTTTTAAAATGTATCAATCAACTAAAGGGATTTTCAGAACTTTATACTTGCTACATTCACTGTTTAATATTTTTTAATTCAGTAAAAAATTCAATATTACAAGTCTGAAGTCCTATATCAAATAAAATTCTCATTTATAATTAGCATCTGCTGTTATTTTAACATTGACTTGCTACTTATTTGAAACCCAGTTTCATATCCTTTGTAGTCTTTGGGACAATTAAATGGTGTATCTTATCTTACCTGAGTCCTTTTACAGTCTTTATGATTGAACCCCTCTTGTAATAGGTTGCTGTTGTACTGGAGCTGTGGCCCTTTGATATCAGATATGAAGATGTAATTGTGGTTAATATAAAGTCAATGAGCGGTCCTGCGTGTACAGCACACACACGCAGTATCCCTTACAATAGCCAAGCACAATAGTACACCTTAAACTGAATGTCCTTGCTTCTTTGTCAAGGAAGACAAATCCTGGAATCTGTGTGGTTCTTTAAATTCCAGTTATTTTTAGTTGTGTTCAGCTTAAATTCCAGCTCTTTGCAAGTGGCAACTTTAAATTTCAGGTACTCTATCCCTATAGTACTCTCTCTTTCTGTCACTAACCCCTGAATATCTCCATACTAAACACTCACACTTGCCTTATTTGTAATTGATTAGAAACATTGTCTATTCAATTAAAACAAATTATTGGTATATAAACCTATTCCCCTCTCTCTGTTTTGATAGGTTTCAGTCTTCTGACGAGAGAGTCCCTATAGACCAGGGTTGTCCAACCCGCGGCCCGCAGGCCGCATGCGGCCCAGCACGCCTGTAAATGTGGCCCAGAAGGAGTTTTGGTTGTGGCAAAGGGGAAAAAAATGGAAAAAAAAATGGAAAAAAAAACCTGCAAAAAAAAGAAAAGAAAATACTTACCTTGCGGTCACGCGGTCACGTTATTTGGTACTCCGGCTCCCTCCCTTGTCTCCTACTCCGTGCGGTGCTCGCAGTGAATGTCGGGCGTGATGTCATCACACCTAACATCCATTGCGGAGAGCAGCACAGAGGAGTGACCCGCGCGAGAAAAAAAACAATCAGCAGCACAGAATTGGAGAAAAGAAGAGAAGAGGACAGGAGAACAAGCCGATTAAAAGGTAAGTTAAGGAGGATTTTTTTTTATTATTTCAAGGGACGCTGACCAGTGAATAAAAGTCACCTGGTCCTGGAGTGGTGTAATTAGCAAAACAGGTCACAATTTGGGGTCACAGTGATGTATATGTCAGGTACCGCAGGCCTGGTAAGGGCACCCTGATATACAATGCCTGGCTTAAATGCACTTTATTGATATTGCATTGAAACAATACAAAAAGTGATTATAGTATAATAACTAGATTTTTTGAACAGGGCAATTGAAAGGTAAGTATAGGGGGATTTGAAAAAAAGAAGTGATTATATATATATATATTAACTATGTTTTCTATGTTTTTTTGGATGCTCAGCTATCGTTATTGTTAGTGTATCTTATGTGCGGCCCAAACCAACTCATCGTCTTCCAATGTGGCCCAGGGAAGCTAAAAGGTTGGACACCCCTGCTATAGACGAACACATTTAAATGCACATGAGCTTACACTTACCTTGAAGGGGTAACAATGTTTACAGGTCAGATCAATGGATGTTTTCATTGGAGGGTCCTGGGTTCAATCTGGTTTACAAAATCCCAACCACCAACGTCGGGGCTAGGTTTGATAGTAAATGCCTGTTTTAACCATGTTTTTCCCCACTGACACAGAGCAGGCAAAGTTTGGAGGAAGGCACTGCGATCAGTGACTGGTACATACGGTCCTATCGTTATTGGCCGTAGGTCACTGTCCCCTATGATTCAATGCTTACTCTTTGGTCCTTCAGTGAGGAGGGTCCCTTGTCTGGCTCAGTGAGGGAGGGCATTGTGAGTTTAGAGGGGTGCAGTCCCTCTGATGCCAGGTTTAGCACCGGTCAGGCATTTAGACATTAGTTCCCGTTTTGAGTGGATTCACCATTCTCGATGCCTGGTACTGGGTAACAGTTGGTAGCTGTCCCGCAGTGCTCTTTCTCCACTACCAAATTTAATTAATAAAACTGTGACCTTCTTTAGTCACTTGATATATGTCTTTGTGTCTTTATTTTAGATAAGATAGTTTGTTATGTAAACATATTGTGGGGCATACACAGTGAGCTACTGGGAGGCTTACTCCACCATGTGATCAAAATATGTTGCAATCATAAGTCAATAGATGGTTGTCATGACTTATTCTGCTATTATACAGTAAATATCAATGCAATTCAAAAACCTGTCACTATCTAGGGAGCTACTGGAGAATGGAAAATGTATAGGACAATAGGGTTTGGTCTTACATTTCAGTTAATTCCACGGTAGAAGATTTTGATTCATGATGTTTATTCTCAATCTCCTCCCCCCTTGTTTCCTTTGCAATGGCTCAAAATGCCTTTAATTTATTTATTTTTTACACATCTACAGATTACACTTCTCTGCTTTGATTTCCTAATTGTTGCAGCCTTCACTCACACACCCCCTCATATGATCCATCTGTTTACTCTTACATGTCAGTAAAAGATGTGTCTTACTGCCATCAAGTTGTCCCAAAAACTGATGCCACTATGCAATACTATGCCAAAAGCACCACGCACAAGTTCTTGGCATAACCATATAACATTAACAATAACTACATTAATATTATTTGTTTTAAACTTAATAGGGGTCTAATTCACCCTGCTAAACCATCATAATCATCATTAATTATCAGTAACTGGTTTTATTGCTCATTGTTCCTATTCATATCACTAAAAAGGAAAGACAAAATTTTTCTTAATGACTAAGGTGATTTTCCCAATTATTGTTATTTTCTTTTCATGCCATCGGGTATATAAATAATCATAATTTGAAGCTAATATGAAGATGGAAATTTTAGCTGTGGTGCACCAACACTTTGAAGACATATTAGTCAGTGGTGACACATGCCCCTTTGCTCACTACAGTAAAATTTAGCAAGCAGCGAAGAATATGATTACTTATTTTACATTGTTGCAACAATTGTTGCTGTAGTCTGCAATTCGCTGCATTTAAGCATAGCTTTGTTAGGTAGTCTAAATAAATAAATAAATAAATATAAATTTACCAGGCTTTGTGTAAAACAAAAAAAAGAAATGTTTACTGTTAAGATCTGCCTTGTGTCTCTTTTGTTTATATTACCCTGCAGTACACCCAGAGGTACTACTGTTCTGCCTTTCCCACTACCAGGGGTTAACTAGCACAGCTAGTTAATCTTCCACACCTGACTGTGTCATGTATATGCCTGCCTATCCCAGTGTCCTTTGTTGGTCATTGATGTTTCTGAGCCTGTTTGTTTACCTTGAATTACTGCCCTGCTTTCTCTGTTTCTGTGGATATCCATGCTTAGTCAGTTTCTGCCTCTTTTTACAGCGTTAATCAATCACCTGTATCTGTTCCTGGAGGTAACCTAACATTTGGATTACTCCTGTTTATCCTTTATACCTGACATCCTGATTATACTCTGACCCAGTCTGTGTTCACTGCATCACCTGGATTGCTGTTTTCTTTGCAATAAACAGTTCAATGTTTTTCATCATATGTCTGGCTCCATGGCCATAATTGCAAGACCTAGTTTGTGGAACAGATTTTGTAACATTTACAACATGTCATTAAGGATAAAGAGTAATAAACACAATTGCAGTCTACAATGGCAATTGATCACATGCCCAAAGCAATTCTACTAGATCATAAGTTCTACTTAAAATGACATAGTCCATTAAGCATAGCTGTTCCTTACCTGTAATATTTAAATCACTTTCCTGTTTACCCCAAGACAAGTGTAAGACCTCATTTTACGCATATTTAAAATAATCAAAACTCAAAATTAGGCATAATTCCAACATCTACTCAACAAAAAAAGATACTATAATATTATCAAGATGCCCACACAGCACAACAATTAGGATTTAACAAATTGCTCAAAAGAATGAAATGATTCTACTAATGAGCCTCTGAGTGAAACCATTCTGCAATATGTGGCAGTTTATACTATTTGCACCTGATTGAAAAAATGTAAAGCATGCTTTTGAAACCAATATCTGTTCCCTCTGGACAATGATGACCCATTACAATGAATTTTATTTTTAAAATATCTAAATCTGAGGTGCATGACACTATTTTTGTAGTTGTTGATTGCTTCCCTGAAAAAGCACATTTTGTTCCCCTTTATGTCTCACCCAGGCTCTGTAAACTGTCCCCGTAATTTTAAAAATGAGATTTACTGCATGTATGGATGTTAAGGAGAGTTCAGTTCACCTCTAAATCTTTGGGTATCACTGTTTATCTGTCTTCGGCCTACCAACTTCAGGGGGTAAATGTATCAAGCTGTGATTTTGAAAATCCAGTGATTTTCTTGGGAGAGTTGAAACTCGCTGATGTATGAACCTGAGATTTCATGTAAAAGCGCCAGAGATGTGTTTCTGTCAAAATCGCTCTTTCAGAAATTGATAGAGATCAATGTCCTGTTTGCCACTCTACCTATACAAGTCTCAAATGTATGAAGCTGTAAAGACAGACAAACTCTCCCGAGTTATCTTTAAAAATCACTCAATACAACACGCTGCTTCCTAGCTGCCTGATTTGTTAAACACATCACTGTTACACTGTCTATCTATAGAGCCACAGGTCCTAGCGGCTGTCAAAAGTTGAAAAAAAAAAGTGGGTCCCCACTGTCCGATCACTATTAACCCTAATGCTGCCAGCCTACTGCTGGTTATGTGAAAATTGGGGGGTCTCCACAAAATTTTTCCCCAATTTTCACGTAACCAGCAGTAGGGTGGCAGCACTAGGGTTTATAGTGCTCGGATGGGGGGGCCCACTTTTTTTTTTTTTTCAACATTCATCTGTTTTTAAACTTTTGACAGCCGCTGGTATAAATAAATGGTGATGATGATGATGATGGTCCTCCAGCTCTATACACAGTGTAACAGTGATGTGATTACTAATCACGCAGCTAGGGCACACAGGGAGCATTTGCTAGACACGGGAGAGTTAGATTAACACAGGACTGTTTGAAATCCCAGCTAATCGCTAGAGATTTTGAAGATCAGAGTAAAAATCACTGCTTAACACATCTGCAGACTTGGGGACCAAAATTGCGGGTTATCACCCACGATTTGCCTCGATTTTTAAAAAATGAAAAAAAGACATTGATACATTTACTCCCAGGAATCAGTCAGTCTGGGAAAACAGTGTGAGTTAATCATACTCTGGAAAATTACCAGCACAGTAACAAGTCATCTAGGTACATTTATTATCAACAGCTGAATTTGTGTATAATAATTCCATCCAAGGTTCCACTAAAACGGGTCCTTTCCTTAACAACTGGTTAGCACGCAAAAGTATATCCAATCATCATATCTGATAGCTCATTGCCTGTAGTTTCGGATATCCAGAACAAGGACTTCAACATACATTGCAAAAGCCTCAGAAAGCCTACAAGAGCAAAGCAGGCAAACACTACAGGATTCTTGGTTATTCGGACAAAAGACCTGGCTCTTTACTAACAACTTACATCTGAAATGCCCATCTCACAAATTGGGCCTTTTGAAATCCTCCAGTTGAAATCAGATACCAAGATTCATCTTCATCTTCCCTGCTCTGTGAGATACACCCATTCAGTGTTTCAATTCTCTTTGCTGAAACCTTCTCTCCATTCTCGGGGTCCTTCTGCATCTCCACCTCCCCTCAAGGTATAAAGCATATTTAATATGATGTGAAATACCTTTTAAATGTGTGTATTCACCATGGACAGCTTTAATACCTCATGAAATTAAAGGGTTTTGGGTTGAAGGAATGTCCCTGGGAACCTGCCTCTGTGGCCCATGCCACACTTTTGATCTTGTTCTCCATGCTTGCTATATTAATAAACTAAAGGTGTTTGGTAGCTGCCCCCTTGGAGTGTATTAATGTTAAGATCTAGAATAAAGAAAACTTCAGATGAGACTTAGAGAATTTTTATCCTATGAAATAGCCTGATCAAGCTCAGTTCTTTGCATCATCCACTTCCTGTCTGCAGTCACTGCCCTGCATTCTTATGGTTCCTAGGTCTAGCAGTAAAGTGCATAAACTAAAAGATGATTGTGCTTCCCAGACTTGATTGTGTTTCTATCACTGAATCCTTGTGTATGACCTTGGCTATTCCTAATGACCACCCTGGTACTCTGACCCTCGTTATGAAAATTCCAGTTTCTCTGACCCCAGAATCTACCATGGATCTTCCTGGTTTCATTAACTTAAACACTGTGGTGAACCTTTTGCATTGATCCTTAAACTGCTGCTTGTCACTGGAATACAATATTTCTATTGAACTTAGGAGGACTTAAGATACTTTCCGCACCAGACCTGACAGAGTTTTTTGATCTGATTCCAACTGACTATTGTATCAAGGAGAATAGTCTAAGTGCACCATTGTTATGAGTGAAAGAATGTTGTACTTGCAGTCATGTGAAATAATAATGGTGTCCAGATTGCAAAATGGTAAATGTTGATGACAGTATGCAACAATTGGATATAACTATATGTAACAAAATAATTATATATGAAGTATATTATGTACCATAGTATTTTTTTAGTAATGCACAGGTAAAACCTAAATGTATGTGGTTATAATTATAGTCTGAGCATTGTTCTGGCCAGAAACTAACATAAGTATAAACAATGTGTAAACAGATCCCCAATAACATAGGTACCTCTTTGTAAAATTAAACAAATAAGAGGATAAAATTGAAAATTGCACTAGTGTAACACACACACACATATATATATATATATATATATATATATATATATATATATATATATATATATATATATATAAATATATGCTACGTCTATGTTCATTGAGTATTATTGACAGGGTCCTGGTCATTCTACCGACATAATAACATAATAAAGATTACAGCTACATTTTAATAAGTAAATGACAAAGAAATAATTACAATTGATAAATCCTCTAATTTTGAACTCCTTTCCATTGGAAAAAATACTAATAGAATAGACTCATTCTATTTACAAGTATTGCACCGATGAACACCACATCTAAAACATCCATTAGGGGTGGAGAAAAACTAACCCAAATTTGCTACAGGTTTCATTCAATGTTCCTCTATCTTCATTAGAAGATTGATTATTGCTATTATTTGTTTTGGAGAACCAAAAACACAACAATAAATCAGGCGCAGAGGGTTACAAACAATAAATATGTAAATAGGAATAAAAACCTTGCATTTAGCTTTAATAGTACTAGGTCAAAGCTGTTAAAAAGAGGTTGCATATACCTCCTAAAAGAACATTCAATGAAAAACCATGCTAAAACAGCGTTCTAAATGTAATGAGCGCAAATGGCAGAAAACTGTGAATAAAAAACTGCAAGCAGTCTATAAAAAATAATCAACATTGATTGATCAAAAAACAGCATAAACGATCCTGGAAAAAACTCAGAGTAAAAGCGCCATATATAATAGAGAAAAAGCTGGAAAATCCAGGCCCTAGGGGTAATCATATAAACTGTTCATACGAGGTACCCCTTACGCAAATAAATTGTTTCCAGCTTCAAATAATGAAACAGAAATCAGATGCAAAAGTCCATAGTGTTCATAAAAGGTGCCACAGTGATATAAGCTCCTTCAGGGTGCACATAGCTTAGATTGCAGTTTTTTCATTCAGTTATTCTATCAGTTACTCAATAGGTCTTGAGCGCTTTTTTAGCGTGGTTTTTCAGTTACTATTTATTTTGGATCTAAAAAAACTTGGAGCCAAGATTCTACTTAAATTATTAGCTCCATTGACTACAATTCAGACCAATCTTAGGAAAGATTTTTTTAGAGAGACGTTGTCATCAATGAAAGGGACAAGATCCCCCTTTAGAAAGAGAGTTCAGATCGGAAAAAAGAAGAAGTGATGTACATACCGATACAGAGAATGCCAGGGGAGGATGAAGGAAAGCATGTAGGAAAATTAAGGCACTCTTAGCTTCAAAATTACTTTTAAGCTTTCAAATAAAAAATGTGATTGCCAATTTCCTCTATTGAAAAAGTGCCCATTTTCAATATTAATTCAATGAAGATAAATAAACCTCTGAAGAGAAAATCAGAGTTTTGTCCGATGCAACATAAGACTGGCCTCATAGATGCTTTTTACAATAAATTGCTTTCAAAATCATTGTAGGAAGACTGAGAAAAATAAATTGATGGATAATTTGACAATTCAAGAAAGAAAGGCTTTAAAAACACTGACAAATATCCTACAATAATAATAAAACCAGCAGACAAGGGTGGTGGTTTGGTGGTTCTAAATATAGAGAATTACATTCAGGAATCTTAAAGAGATCTTAATAATTAATTTTTTTTATAAGAAATTGACACGAGATCCAACTAATTTATTTTTGGCAGAGTTTAAATCTCTTCTTGAAACTGCAGATCAGGATGGGGCAATATCCAGGGAGCAGATGGGCTTTCTTTCCACAGAACACCCGGTGATCCCCTCATTCTATTATTTCCCTAAATTATAAATATGCCTTTCTTCGCCACCTGGTAACCTATAATTTCTGGTGTTGGGTCCCTCACTTCAAATCTCTCATTGTTCATTGATTCAGTTTTACAAACCCACGTAGTGTCTCTCAGGATTGCCCCGAGTTATGCAAACCTATGTATGGGATTATTTGAACCACAATACATCTGGGATGGTGTTTTCGGTGCCAACTTAGTGCTCTATGGCAGATTTAGCGACAATTTAATTTTTATTTGGAATGGTATATTGGATTCCTTTGCAATTTTTGTTGATTATCTGAACTAATATTTTTGGTTTAAAAATCACTAGTTGTTCCAGTAAAAGCCATATCAAGTTCCTGGATATTGCTCTATCGATTGAAGGAAGCAAATTGTAACAAAAAGTTGATAGTAACTATTTTTTGAACTTTAAAAGCTGTCACCTGGGGATATGGGAAAAATTACCCTAAAGACCAGCTTCTGAGATTGCGTAGGAACTGTAGCTCAGATCAAGATTTTTTAGAACAAGCTAAAGCTCTTTTGGATTCATTTTAAGATCAGGGTTATCATCAATAGCTCTTGGAAAAAGCACTTTCTGATACAATAAGAACCAATAGACAAGACTTACTTGGTGCAACAGATAAAATTAGTAAAAATGAAAAAGAAATTCTTGGGATGATAAGGAGAAAGTTTTCTTTGTTAACCAGTATAATTCTTGCTCTGGTCAAATTAAGAGGATAATGCAATGCAATAATTCTATTTTGAAATATGATAAGGTGCTTATGTCTTCTGTTCAAAACAATCCCAGTTTTAATTTTAGACGTGGATAAACTTTGAAAAATAAATTAGTACCTAGACATTTTTCTCAAAAGGAGGGGTTATATAATGTAAAAAGAAAATCTAGTCTAAAAGTGGTTATGTCTGAGAAACATGTAGGTTTTTTCAGATGTTATAAAAGATCTTGTATTACCTGCACTTATGCACACTCTAATAAGGTGTCTTTTAAATCCTCTGTTACAAAGGAGAAATATGAAATTAGAGACTGTATGAATTGTCAATCTAAATATGTTATATATTTGAGAGTGTGATTGCGGAGCTCAATATGTGGGTAGAACCACTTGAACATCAAATACCCTTATAGAAATATATTAAAAGGCATTGGAACACATAGTTTGGCTAAAGATTTTGTCCATAAGCACAACTGTTCCCTTGAAGGGCTACCTGCTATTGCTATTGAGCATATAAAAACAACAGAGAGGTGGGAATAGGATTGCCTCCCTGTATAAAAGGGAGGCCTTTTGAATTTTTGCATTGGACTCTATATACCTCAGTGCTCTCAATGATTGCATTGATCTGATTATGTTTTAATCAAGTGTCTGTTTTCTTTCATTTCATATGAATACAAAAAGGTAATTCTAGAGGTTCCTCAAGTGTACTCTTGTTAGATCATGGACTTCACAACTAGTAAGCTCAGTCATGTACTACACTGTTTGGCTAACGGAAGGAAAGGAGTTCAAATCCATGATGAAGTGGGAAATCTTATTTTACAATCCTTTTGATTTGAATTATTAATAGACTCTAAAATTGTGATCTAAAATTAACTTTTTGTTATATTATTTTATTAAGTTCTTCTATTCTTAGTGACTTTACTGATCCAGGGGAAATTTAAGTGGAGATGCTTGTAAAGACAAGTTTAGTTTTACAAGCCATCGCCACTTAAAATTTCCCCTGCAAAGTCGCCAATTTCCGGCGACTAGCAGAAATTGGAACTTTGATAAATTGACCCCCCACCGAGTCAAAAATGAAAATGTATCCCCCCAAACTATAGTTTGGAGTAAATTCAATAAGTGTGTAGAGTGTCAGATGTGGGACCGCAGTGAGACTACCAGGGGTTGTACGTAAACATCAATGCAACTGGACAAATTGGATGTAAGCGACCCTACACCAGAAATAATAAGTTGCCCGGAAGGTGAGTGAAAGTGCTTGTGTAACTTGGGCAATTGATGATAAATGGGTGTAACCGGATGAGATGTGAATAAAATTTCATCTTATTCCTGGATATAACCCCATTGTCCATGGCCTCCTCCAATGGAAACTTTAATTCAGACATATATTTCTCCAGAAATATTCTCCAATTTTTTTTATAAAACACTGTATTGCCAAGTTGCCTAAATACCTCTCTCTCGTAATCTGATAAATCCCCCACCCTTGTCTGCACTTTCAATAATAATGGAAGTATCCATTTGAAGCTCTTTTAGGGTCACTCACTCAGCATGTGAGAGACTAGAATTGTTCTTATTTCCTGAGGAACAGAAATCTCTAAATTGTTCTAAGGTGGTCTTATAGAAATATTCATATGTGTACTTTCATAGAAACGGGAAATTTTCAGATTTCGGTTTAAACTTCATAATATCTGTCCCCACAGAATGGGTAATATTAAAAATCGACATAGACTTGGACTTTTCTACATATTATCCTACCAAAGATCTTATAAATTTAGCAATATTCTATGTTCCTCTTCACTATCCAAAACAATTGTCTGTGTTTTCTGCTCAAGATTTTTTTTTTCAACATTTCTACGCCAAAGTGTTTCTTTCTACAAGGCAATAAATAATAAATAAGTTTAATTATGTGCATAATTCAAAAAGATTTGTCTCAGAGGACAGACAGAAGATCAATACCTTGCATAAAAATTCCATTTGGGCTTCTGATAGATTTTTCTTAGATAAATTGACTACACCTGTGTTCTCTCCCTTCTTTCCACTATCTTTTCTGGATCTTTTTTGGGGACCTATTGATAATAACTGGTACCGATTTTGATGTGTCCAGTCTTTGTCTTTTTGAAATTGGCGTGGTTCTAAAAAGACCCTGTTTTATTAATTTTGTGAGTTGGGGAATATGACTGCTTCATTCTTACACCCAATTTCTTACAACTAATACTTTGTAATGTGTTGCTATAAGTCTTGGGTCTAGCATCTGTTATATACTGTAACTTGGGATTCTGTCCCTATTTTTGGTCATTTTCTTTTGAGAAATTTTTTCTCTGTCAATAATATGGGGACTCATTAACTCCTTGATATTTATAATTGCTCTGTGATTGTGAACCAAAGTCATTTATCCTACTTTTCGTCCTATTCTGTCTTCTAGTGCTCCTGGTCCTATTGAACCACTCTATTATTTATCCTTAGATCCCTCTCTACAAATGAATTGAAATCCTTATGTATTTCTATTTTGTTTTTTTATCTTTTTAGCTTTTCCTTTTCTAATGTATTTATCTTTTCTTCCCTATATTTGATTAATAACTTCATAAGTGCTATTGAACAATTATCCAATACTTGATTCCATTGTAACAGCATTGTCATGAAACAGAAAGGTTTTAAATAATCTTAAACCCCTTGGGACAGTTTTTTTGTTCACATATCTCTGTGTCTAATGCCTAAATATTTGATCAACAATTTTGCACTGGGCAATACTACACAAGATTTTCACAGTTTGAAACATCACATTCAAGTTGGAAAAACACTGATCCATATGTTTAAACTTGAGAATAACTAATTACTACACGGCTGTAGTAAAATGGATCATTGTTACAGTAAGGACCCGTGTGCAAAAATTAATTCTATTTATTGTTACACAAAATGGAGAAAAAAACGCGAAAAACAAACAAAATGGTGAATATACAATTGTTGGACAGAATTATTCTTTAATTGCTTATTTATTGGGGTAATACTGAATAACAGGAAATATACATGCTGGTTTAGATCAGGTTCATAAATTTGGTATTACATGTAAAGTTCAGTAGAAATAATTATTTTATGTTAATTAATGTGACTGTTGTTATAATGGCCAAATATGTTGCAATTTTTATGGTTTTCTTTGAATAAGCTCATAATTGTTATTTAATAGTTGTATTTTATGGTTAATAAAAGACTAAGTACTATCCATGGTTCACTTACCATTTAGTAGTTCCAAAGTGATTTTTACATCTTTGCTCACTTCATCGGACATATTCCTGAATTGGAAAAATGACGACAAATTACTTAAAATAAAATAAACTATAGAGGGTCAAGAAGATATAAATTTGAACATAGATATGCAAAATGTTATGCATATTGTCATATCCACATATGAGATAATGAGCTAACAGGAAGGCACAGCATGGCAAAACACTGTGGATAATTGGCACATTAGGCTTGACAGAGTGAAAAGTCAATAAACAAGAGAAAATGAACATGGCTGCGCAGATGAGAAATAAATATTTAGGTGTTTTGTTATATCAGGGCTTTTTGCTAAAGTGCTTTTCAATATGGTGTTTCTTAGTTTCCTCGCTTTTTTATATACAATTTTTGTTTTTTTGTAGTAAGATGTCTTGTGCTTGTTAAGTATCTCTTCTATACTTCTGGATTGGTTGCTGTATTGCGTAATGAACAGGAAGTTTTCATCTGTAGGATGGACATTAATGTTTTGCGTCAATAATGAAGATCTATCTATGTTTGTGGCCAGAACAATAAAAACAATGATGAGGAAAAATATTGAAACATGCAAAGTGTATAATATTCAGCTGCAACAAGGTAAGTCCTGTATTGGTTGCAAATATAACAAGGAGCAAATGTACATTCACTTGCAACAAAATTTTGAGTTTTCTAATGTACTTTAATTGGTCTCCAAACACATAATCTGGACATGTTTGGAATCCAGATAGACTTGCCATTGCTTTTCTACCATCAATTACAGTATTGGAGCCATTAGAACCATAATTGCTCTTGGACATATCTGCAACTAATACAATATATACTTTGTTGCAGCTGAATGTACATTTGCTCCTTGTTATTTCTGCCAGCAACACATGACTTACCTTGTTGCAGCTGAATATTACACACCTTGCATGTTTCAATATTTTTCCTCATCATTGTTTTTATTGTTCTGGACAGAACAAAATTATGTAATAAAACATCCAATTTTGGTATTTAACCTTTCAATGTTTTATGTCCATATTGCCATGCGCCCAGGTAGCTAACCCAATTTTATACACCAGATATAACTAGGCGCTCATTGACTATATGTACCTTACTAATATAAATACAATTATTTGGTTATAAATTAGTAATGCAATAAATTGGTAAAAAGCCTGAATGCAATGGCAAATAAAAATGACAATTTAATACATAAAAAATATCACAAAATGAGGTTAAAAACCGCCTGTATATCACTATATACAATCAATCAGAATTACAATAATAAACCAACATGTTAAATACCAATAATTAATAACCATAAGCATGGTAAACAGTAAAAACATAAAATGTTATACATTAAAAATTGATGGCCTCGCGTTGGGACACGCCCACTTCACGTAATTATTTGAAATGATGTATTGTATTCAATTTGTTAGGTTTGTTTGGGCGACTCTTCATATGCATATAACATCATCAATAAATAGTTTGCAAATAATGATGTTTATGAATAGGTTGTAATTCCAGATATGGAGGTTTTCCCTAAGGACAACAAACAAGTTTGCATAGCTGAGTGCAAACTTTGTGCAAATTGCAGTTCCTGGATTTGTGGGTATGAAACAAAAAAATGGGTGTGCTGAAGAATAAATAGTAATTCTTCTATAATGAAACTAATTGAGATGTAGAGTTGAAAGACTCAGCCTTGAGAATGTGGCTAATATGATCACAGCCTGTGTGATGGTCAATGGCTGAATAGAGTGAGGTGATATCACAAGGCATCAAAATGGAGTTCTTTTGCCATGGTATGTCTTCTGGGACCTTGAGAACTTGAGTAGCATCCTTCAGATAACTTCTCTGCTGGGAAAATGGAAGTTGCAGTAAAGTACCAATGTAGTCTGATAAATTTGCTGTAGTGCAGTTCATACCCAAAACGATCGGTCTGCCTGGTGGTTGTTCTAGATTTTTGAGTTTCTTTGGGGGGTTTTACAGAACAAAAAAATCTTGAATTTTTGATATTTATAAATTAAATATCTGTTTTGTTTAGTATTACTTTGTCAAGTGCCTCTTTGAGGAATGATGCAAGCTTTATTTTGGTAGATCCAAGTGGTGTCTATCTGTAGTATTTCATATGTAGTATTATCTTCCAACAGTCTTTTTGCTTTTGTGATGTAGTCTGATTTGTCCTGTATTACTATTCCACCTCTCTTATCTGTGGGTTTGATTATTATATTTTCCATTTTGCATACTTGCTTTAAACCTTTTATTTGGTTGGTGTAAGATTGCAATTTTCCACATGTTTCTTTTGTTTTGATGTTTGTTATATTTTTCTCTACTATTCCCTGAAAAGCTTCTGTGACAGAATGGTATTAAAGTAAGTTCATTGTTTTCCAATAACCATTGTCTTTGCGATTTGTATGGCTCCAAAGCACAAGCAATTTATTTAGCAAAAGCAAAAGTATAACAGTTCAATAAATAAGCACAACCGATACATACATTGCGTGGTGCTGCGCTCTGCTGGATCCAGCTTACAGTCCTTTAGTCCTGAAGACTGTGGTCAAAGTGTCTGCAAGTTGATTCTAGGGAGCAATATATACATTTTGTGTTACAGTAAATACAATACAGAGGACTTGGCAAGTTTCCATAGGTTCAGCCTTTAGGAAGGTCCAGTGTAATGCAGTCCATAGGTCAGTTCAAACGACACCCTCCAAGGGTGGGGGTCAGCACTCCAGAGGATGAATACTAATTTTCCCGCCAAGAACTAGTTCAAACTGGTCTATTAGCATTACACAGACAATATCATTCTAATCATTTATTCCCCATCATCCCCATCTAACATATGCAAGGAGCGATCCTTTCGGCGAATGAACTGGACATCTGTGGATAAATAGGGGATTAGAATGATACCAGACATGATATGTTTCCTGTGACCTCAACCTTAAAGCTCACTAACATGTACATATAACCTTATAATATTTGACTATAAACCAAATAACATCTGCTCATAAACAACTGTGGATTGGAACTATTATAAATATGAACTATATACAAGTGAATGTGTATGTGCAAGTGTATGTGTGCGTTATTTATTGTGCGATTACGCCATGACACGTCGCGTACTGATCGCAATCGCATGGTAAAACTATATTAATCAATATAATTTCTTTCATCCAATTATTCGACTTTGACAGAATCAAGCTTTGATAGTACACAAAACTATCACCCTAAAGATTTTATTGCAGGATCTCAGTAGTATGTTTCATTGTTCTGTAATGTATGTCCCCATTTGTGCATGACCACACTGTCTATAGATCTCAGTCAGGTTACCATATAAGAGAGTCACAATCCTAGAAACAATTATCTTTTCATATACCTCTGGAGCTTGGAGATAACCTTTTGTATGCCCTTAAAGGGTGCGATAGAACATGAATAAACAATATAGAATATTCTACAACAGTTCTTCATGCCTAACATGTTGATCTGTCCAAAGCATTTCTTTTAACTCAGACAACATTTAAGCACTACATGTTCACCAATAACATCATACAATGTCTATCAACTATATCATTTATGATCTCCTTCAGCTTGAGTTAGTAACTCTAATAATATCAACAGTTCTTTTCTTCAACACTTGTCGGGTGGGCTTTTGTCTGTTCGTTCTTCCCAGTCTCCCAATAATCAAGTTTCTTTGTACGTGAAACAGTGATCGGCCTGCCGAATATTGGGAGACTCCAAACTAAGGAACCTAGTTGTCTTACCTTTCCCCTAGTGACCTCCCACCCCTTAATTTGGGTACCTCAGGAATATTTAGTGGAAAGAGAACTAGTCCTACTCGATATAATCTCTGAGGCACGTGAGAGGACACCCAGCACTCAGTTTGGTCAAAAACCTTACTCACCCAAGAATGATAATCATTCTCAAGTATGCCTGCTCAAGTCCAAATATTACTGGACTGGCATCGCTGGATGTACCTCTCTTCAACTATGGGGTCAACTTACTTACGGGCGCAATACTCCTCAGACAATAGCCCCTTACATTGTCTCCAAGGTTTACAAATTTTCTTTTACCCCTGAATTGAATAGAGTAATTGGATGGACCGATTGTGCTAACAACTTCTTCTTCATTCCTAACTCCTAAATATCACTACCTGAACCAGCCTCTGTCACTTGTTCACAATTGAAAGAATTCACTGTCCTGAAAAGAGAATGAGAGAAACACAGGACAGGGAAAAACAGGAACAAATACTACTTCATGCTGGACAACTTGGTTTTTTGCAAAGTCCTTAGCTCAGGTGTTGTTAACTGCAATCGGGGTCTCCCAGAACAGATTCACAAGTGTAATTGCAACCTTCTCCGGGTGTTGACTCCTCTGCAGTGGATGGAATGAGTACCAGTGTCTCTCTGCTACTCCTAAGGACATGATGCTGGTCATCAACACTTGGTACCTGTCTGTCAAACAACCTGAGCGTAGGAAATTACAGTTCCACATCTTACTCTCCCAGTCCAACATCATAACAGTAAGTATAACACCTCAGGAGACAGTGTTTGGAACGTTCTTGTTTGCTGTCTCACTATTTGCTTTTACTGTCAAGGTCTAGAACAGTCTCTCAGTTACAAACTCATCACAAGAAAAGTCAAAAACATTTTAAAAGAGGACAGGTTAAGAGGCAGTTTAGGAATGATTTTGATATTGGGGAAGACTAGTGACCGAAGCTACCAGCCACTCCAAGTTTCAACCCTCATTATATGCAATTAGTTCTAGCTAATACCGTTACTCTATATTCCCAGTGGTTTGTGGCTAATCAAAAGTATGTCACTTGCTAACACTGCTCATACATTATAAAGTTATTATCAATACACTGAATACCCCTATCACTTTCTATAACTCTAGGGATACCACGTCTACTAACAAAAACCCTGAGTATGACACAGCAATACATTAGAAACATTTCAATACACATTTACCCAGATATATTTCATCGGTACACCAGTACATACTTGAGCATCCTGCAAGGTGGTAATTGGATGACATGGATTTGTTTTACCTGGAGAAAGTCCATCTGTAGGAGAGGTATGGGATGGCTCTATTGCTATTGTCTTCCTGATGCTCTCTCTCAATCAAGACAGCAAATTGCCTTCCTACTAGCTTGAGAAGAAAAGTCTGATGTACACCAATATGCTCTTACCAGCTTGCACATACCTTCTTTACCCAGCTGAGCCAGACCATGTGCTGCCTCCGCTAGGCCTGGAAGATACACTCTGGGAGTTACTGGTCAACCTTGTCCATCTCTCCAGGGTCCATCAGACTCCTGACCACCTCCCTTCACCTTCCAGACTGTTTATTCTTCAGGTAACACAAATCTCATATATTAACTAATTTGTGTGTGTGTGTGTGTGTGTGTGTGTGTGTAAACAATTTAAAACAATACAAAGAAAAAACAGAAAACATTGATTTGTCGGCTGTCACGTAAAACCCTGCTGTCTATTTGACAGCCATGTCCGCCCTTTTGTGAAAGTCATGTGTGTAAGTGTTAACTTAACTAACAGCTACTTCAGTTGGTAACTGTGTCATTGTCACAAGTCCTACATGTAATGTGAGTGTTCTACTTATGTACTACCATTGCTAAAAAAAAGTTCTTCGGTCGCCTCAATGTCGCCCCCTATACTAGAAAAATGCTGAAGACCAATTTATATCAATTGATTTACCCTCTGCCAATTCACATGCCATTTTCAATCCCACACGTTCAGCTTCTTGGCTAAGTGAGAAGGGCAAAGGGGTCCATTTCTATGACACTTTCGTCAATTATAACAGTATCCAGTACATGTCTGTCTAACGGTGAAAAATATAAAAACAAGAAAATTTTAAAATTTCCAGGGTTTCACTTATGTCAGGTCTTGTGGCAAAAATCCTACTCCTATGTTCTACACAGCGAGTCTCCTGTCTCCTACCACCCTTTGTGCATATATAAAGGCACACCTTACACAGGAGACAAAAAAAAACCAGATACTACGTGCAATTTATAAAACATGAATCATATTTCCACAACAAAAACCTCTGCTTAAAATCAGCAGCTTCGATACACAAAAAAACAAACCTCTAGCTACTTCCGTGACTAGGTCAATGTAGTGTGTGTGTCCCTGACTCTGTCTGATGTCACAAATGTTTTAGCCCCATGAATGAGACCATGTCTACGTGTCTTTGTATCTCTTTACAAGAAAAGAGTGAGATACTGACAGAGATGTAAAGACTGAGACATAGGAAAGTAACGAATACTAAAAAAGACAAAAAGATTTGTAGACAAATAGAAAACAGAGAAGCAATGGAGCAAAGAATGATATTTTACAGCAAAAGGACAGCTGGGAAAATGGAACTACTTTTCCACTAATCCCCTTAGCTTTTCACTAAACTATGACCCCTCCCCATTCTTCTCAACTTTAGCTGGAGGTTACGTCACCCATCCAATCCAGTGTCATCCATCGTTAGCTCATATGGCACTCGGTATCACAATAACCGAGTGGTGCCAGAGCTGTGTTACAGAGCCCATTTAAATTGCCCGCTCAGTCAGTGTCGTCAGTTAATTTATTCACTGCCCTGAGCAGTGGGGCCGGAAATTTGAAAGTGCTCTGAGGTTTTTTTCGGTGATTTAAAAAAAAAAAAAAAAGCCCCCTCTATTCTCTATTTACCCTAGTGCGGCCAGCCTACTGCTGGTTCCATGAAAATTGGGGAAAAATTTTGCGTGGGGTCCCCCCGATATTTACAGAAATAGCACAAGGCAAACCAGCCATGGTTGGTGGCACTATAGCAGGGGGATATGCGTCAGGGGTCCCCCTGCCATAATGACAACCAACCCTAGGCTATTCAGCGCTGGGCTGGATTCCCTAGGAAGTTGGGTCCGCCGAAAAAAACAAGCGGGCCCCCCCTCTAGGGACACCCAGTGCTGATACCACTAGGGCTCTTCCTACACCCCTGGGCGGTGGGGGTAGGGTAATGACGGCGATTATAAGTGAAAAAAAACACCATTTTGTTTTGTGGAACTAAAAGTCCCAGCAAGCCAGGTTGCCCTAATTAGTGTAGGCATGCTGCTACTTGTATAACTACAAGCCCCAGCATACCCATGGCAGCCAGGGCATGTTGTCACTTGGACAACCACAAGTGCCAACACGCCCTGACACCCACGGCTGGCTGGGACCTGTAGTTCCACAAAATAAAATGTTTACAAATCCACAACACCCTGGTTAAAACCACATCCATTTATTAAAAATAATAAACCCACAATAATGAGAGTAAACACCCTCATTTACACCACATATTTTATTAAAAATAATAAATACCCTATACTCACCAATGAAGTTTTCATCTGTTGTCAAGCAGCTTTCAATCCAAAAATAGCTGTAAACAAAGTCCAAAATAAATTTGTATCCAAAGTCCGGCTTGCCCCTCTTCCATCCTACATCCTGGTGGACTGTCACCGCTGCCTCAATTGTTACCTCGCCAGCTGACTGATACTGAGGGCCGCGACCTGCGTGTCCCTTGCAGCAAAGTCCATACCTCCTTGCGGGGGGAAAACCAGGGGCGTGTTAGACTCCGCGCCTCAGTACTCAATAGCGCCAACTGCTGGCAGGTATCATCAATTCCAAAACATCATTATTCTTTCAAACATAACATAATAAAAAAACATATTATAACATTCACTTAGAAGAATTCACCATTATATTCAATTTCTTTCTAATAGTTTCTTCAATAGCTTCACAATTCAGCGGCACAGACTCTCAATCCGTAAAGCAGCTGTTCTCAGAGTCTCAAATTAGTAACAAGCAAATTGAATCCATAGTCCCTGGATAATGGCCACAGTACAAGGAAAGTAAGCCAGTATCAAGAGATTCTCTCAGATCTCGTATCCTTACTGCGTCTAGAACTTTAACCATTCCACTCCCGATAATTTCATCTTTTGACCTCGATTACAGTCTATTCTATAAAACATTAAACAAGAGATAATCTAATCAATTCCAAAGTATTAGTTCTTTCCTTCAAAAATTATTTTTCTATTAGGAAATAAAATACACTTTACACGGACTTCTTATACATATCTTCATTACCACGTATTATTCTTAGAGATGAGATCTTAATAAATCACTTTAATTTCTCTGAAAGGTATATAGATAACTTATCTTAGTCACTTGGATTATTTTCACAATGTAATATTAATTACATTTCTCAAAGGAGAACCGATTTGAAGATTGCTATAAATGTCTCATTTTATGAAGGTACTTCATCTTAATTCAGACTGATAATTTAAAAGCATTCCCCTAATATGCCTACATATTTACACTGTAACAATATTAAACACTTAAAAACAAAATCGTAGAGGCATTAAGTTCTTAGCCGATATCCGCAGCCATCATAGATTAGAATTACCCCTCGATAACGTAAGCATATTCACACCTATCACATCCTGACTCGATCTGTCCTCTCCTAATAATCCCTAAATAATGTCCACAGACCAAAAGAAAATAAGCCAATATCAAGAGATCCTCTCAAATTTCATATCCTTACAGCATCTAAAAACATTTGAAAACTTTAACCATTCTACTCCCGAAAATTTCGTCTTTTCACATCAATCATAGTCATTTATATAACATAAAGCATTAAACGGGAGATACTCTAGTCAACTCTAAACGTATTAGAGCTTTCCTTCACAAATTAAGTTTCTATTAGGAAATAAAATGGATTGTCGCATACCAGACAATTTGCACAGACTTCTTATACAAATCTTCATTACCACATATTCTTCTTAGAGATGAGATCTTAGTGAACAACTCTATTTCTTGTAATAGGTATATAGATAACTCATCACAATCAGTTAGATTATTTCACAATATAATATTTCAACATTAATTACATTTCTCAACAGAGACCCAGTTTGAAAATAACTTCTGTTTCTGAACAATTATAATACAACTCCATCCGGATATAATATAATTGGGGTCTTCTTATATTTGAATGATCATAATAAACTGACAGTTAACAAGATAATATCCACTCCCTACTACAACACATAGTATAATAGACATTACAACGATACAAATTTTCTACAGGAATGGAGTAATTTCACATCCTTCATTTAGCCCTATAGGGGAAAATTTATTGAGCATATAGATCCAATATACCTCTCTTTGTGATAATCTCAAGAGACGGTCCCCTCCCCTTATATCATCTTTGATATGTTCTATAGCTTTGAAACGTAAATTTCTTGGATCCGATTTATGACATATAGTAAAGTGTCTCAGAATACTATGGTTATCTACTTTATGGTGGATATTTCTTATATGTTCAAAAATTCTGATTTTCAAAGCCCTCTTGGTTTTTCCTATATACTTCTTTCCACATCCACATACTATTAAATAGATAACGTGAGTGGTGTTACAATTCATAAGGGAAAAAATACTCCTAGATTTGAAATCTAACATTCCTAAAAATGACCCA